>NW_005875040.1:0-13451 GCF_000147115.1 Myotis lucifugus
GGGGCTTGGGAGCTGGAATGTGTAGTTCACACCCCAGTGATTGGGACCCTAAATGGATGCATTTCTCTGTGACCAAAATAGAGCTCCCAAATACACTTTTAAATAAAAGGCGGAGTTCCTTCTGTCTTTCCCATTGGGGCCTGACCCTGGCCCTGGGATGGAGCAGGGATCCGTCTTTGAGGAGAGCAGGGCAGGGGCTGATCTTGGAGACGTGGGCTCACAGCTGGGGAGGCCGAGACTGGAGCCAAAGCAGGAGGGCATCATGGGGGTGTGTAGCCAAGGGCTCATCCGTACTCCACGCAGCTGTCTCCTCTGCCTGGCCCAGGCCGTGAGGTCACACAATGCTCACAGCAGGCGGAGCCAGACCACAGCATGCCGGCCGGTTGGAGTTTATCATGGTCTATGTCTGTGTCTATGTGTCTCTGTGTCTCTGTGTCTCTGTGTCTCTCTCTGTCTCTCTCTCTCTCTCTGTCTCTCTCTCTGTCTCTCTATGTCTCTCTATGTCTCTGTGTCTCTGTGTCTCTGTGTCTATGTCTAATGTCTATGTCTATGTCTATGTCTATGTCTATGTCTATGTCTATATTACATCATATATACACTTTAATCCTTACGTGAGGATATTTTTCCCCATTGATTTTTTAAAGAGAGATTGGAAGGGCAGAGGAAGAGAGAGAGAGAGAGAGAGAGAGAGAGAGAGAGAGAGAAACATTGATGTGAGAGACACATTGACTGGTTGCCTCCCACACGCACCCTGGCCAGGGCACAGGGAGCACACCGACAACCCAGGCGCCTGCAGGGCTCGCAAGCCAGGACCCTGGGACCCTGGAGGCAGAAGGTGGGCTGCTGGCAGCAGGGACGTTCTCTTGGCGGGGGTCAGGCGATGCGTAGGGAGATTTTTCAATAACAGAAAGACCATCTCAGGCAAAGGAGAACGAAGATGGCCGTGCGGCGCGCTGACGGCACGAACCGCCGTGTCCGGGTGCTCCCGAAGGCCCCCCCGTGCTAGGCTGGTTGGCACGGTGCCCCCGGGGACCCCGAGCCTGTGAGGGGGCTGGCCTGTCCACCGTGAGAGGTCCCCGTTGGCTAAGCGACGAGAGGGACCCGGCCTCCAGACTCGGGGACTCTAATAAGACAGCGGCCCTTTTTCACCGGTTTCTCTAGTCCAGGGGTCCTCAAACTTTTTAAACAGGGGGCCAGTTCACTGTCCCTCAGACCGTTGGAGGGCCGGACTATAGTTTAAAAAAAAAAACTATGAACCAATTCCTATGCACGCTGCACATATCTTATTTTGAAGTAAAAAAACAAAACGGGAACAAATACAATATTTGTATTTGCGTGTGGCCCGCGGGCCGTAGTTTGAGGACCCCTGCTCTAGTCTCCCCCAAACCAGCTGGGCCATTGCCCAAGGAAGGACCTGCTGTGGGAAGCTGCACGGTCCGGCGCTGTGGCTCGAGGCTCAGGGATGGGGGCTCCTGGGATGGGGCGGGTGGGGGGGTCGGGCTGCCACCCTCACCACCTCTTCTCGTCCCCACCAGGCTTTCACGGTCTTGGCCATCTGGAACACCATGCGGCTGTCGGTGTTCATCGTGCCCTTCTCGGTCAAAGGCCTCACGGAGTCCAAGTCTGCGGCAGAGAGGTTCAAGGTGAGCGGTCAGGGCGGCTGCACGGCCCTTGGCAGTGGGCGTTCACCTGCCTCCAGCCCCTGGGCGTTCCTCCGGAGTGCGGGATAGTGGCTCAGGGGCGTGGATAGTGGCTCCGGGGCGTGGATAGTGGTTCCGGGTGTGGGTGGGGGGAGCCTGGAGGGCGTGCAGCATGAGATGGGGAAGGACCCATGGACAGGTACAGACAGGGTATGGCTCTGGGGGTGGGGGTGGGGCTCATGGATGCTGGTCATGTTACTAAAAATAACTCAGCTCACAAACTAAAGGGCCGCCGTTCCCGACGACGACGATGTTATTCATCTAGTGAAACAGACCTGCGGTCCATGTATTTAAATCATGAAGAAACGGACTTCCTCTCATTTCTTTTGAGAATAGCTTTTTAATTTTATTTTATTTTTGTAAAATGCTAGGTGCTCATTGTAAAAAGTTGAGGCGCCACCGACAGGCGCAGGAATAACAATGACTCGGCATCCGCTGCCTGGACAGACCCAGTTCCCACCCAGCCCTCGCCCTGAGCGGGTCTCCGGGGAGACGCTGCGGAGGGATGTACTTCCCACCCCCCATTTAATGCTGAGGGTCACGTCGTTTAACTCCTGAATTTCACACACAGGGCGATGCGGACGCAGAGCCACGGCACTGAGAAGTAGATGGCGCCACAGGGCACCTCCCGCACGGTGGTACCTGGGCAGACCTTGTTCCTTTTTTTGTTACTTTAATGCCTAGTCATATAGATATCAGAGGCATTTCTTTCTTTTCTTAATTTCAGAAAGAGAGAGAGAGATAAAAATATCAATGACGAGAGAGAATCATGAACCGGCTGCCTCCTTGCACGCCCCACACTGGGATCGAGCCCCACAACCCGGGCAGGTGCCCCAACCGCGAACCGAACCGTGACCTCCTGGTTCATGGGTCGGCATTCAACCACTGAGCCACACGGGCCGGGCAGACCTTTTGACCTTTACGAGTTATAAATGAAACAGAAAAACCACACGTCGGTACTATGACTCAACAGCTGCTGTCGCCGACGATGAGGCTGGCGTAGGCCAGGCTGTCATCACTGTACAATAGACTGGACAGTGAGGAGTAGGGCGGGGAGTGTCCGACGTGAAAGGGGCCCGGTGGTGTGAACACGGGAAATCCACCAACAGAACTAGCCTCCCCTCGCTGGACGGTGGTTCTTCCCACGTTTGCTGCTCATTCGTTCACAGACCAGTCCCCGGGGCCGGTCAGCCGCAGGGGGACACGTTCCTCCTGGGCTAGCGAACTGAACGCCTCCTCCCTCCCCCTTCTCGCCCGGGCAGAGGTTCTTCCTGCAGGAGAGCCCCGTGCTGTACGTCCAGCCGGCGAAGGACCCCAGCCGAGCGCTGGTGTTGGAGAAGGCCACCTTGTCCTGGTACAGGCCCTGCCCCGGGGTGGTCAACGGGGCCTTGGAGCTGGAGAGGAACGGATACGCTCCCGAGGGGACGCCCGGGGCTCAGCCCCCGCCAGATGCCCTCGGGCCCAAGGACACGGGGGACGGCCTGGCCCCGGCGTTGCACAGGATCAACCTGGCGGTGTCCAAGGTAGCCGCCTCCTGCCAGGCGGGCGGGCCAGCGGCCGGGGGAGTGGGCCTGAGGGTGGGAGCCTGGCCTGGCGTCCTACCGTTTCCTCGGCTAGAATCTGTCCGGCCCAAACCTTCCTTTAAGACGCAACCCATCTAAAACGGCGTCCACCCCCAGCTCTGAAACAGTAGCCGGTTTCATGGGACTCCTCACCCTGAGAGTATGTGTGGGCTTCTTTATGGCATGGCCTCTCCCCACCAGCATGTAAGCACCCCGAGAGGCCTTGCCTTCATTCCTGGGCACAGGAGAAACTCAGATGACTCTCTGATGGGTGAACGAATGAATGAATGAATGAACGAACGAATGAATGAATGAATGCGTGAACACTGGGAAGCCGGCTCTGTTGTCCCCATTTCACAGATGGAGAAACAGGTGCAGGGAATACAGGCAGGTCTGGAATGGGTTTCTCTCCTAACAGGACCACCCACCCACCACCCACACCCCTCGGCCATCGCCACTCGCCGGCCTTCCTCGGAGGCCGCCCCCCTGTAGACCCACCTCAGGTCTCCTCTGGAGATGCGCTTGCCTGCGTGGCTGTGGGGTGTGCGTGGTTGTGTTGTTTGCCGTTGGTCATTTTGGGTTCAAACCCCGGACGCAGCTGGGGGAGAGGGAGGGCCGTCCGTGCCG
Organism: Myotis lucifugus; assembly: GCF_000147115.1. Lineage (NCBI taxonomy): Eukaryota > Metazoa > Chordata > Mammalia > Chiroptera > Vespertilionidae > Myotis > Myotis lucifugus. The sequence continues at coordinate 3,890 of NW_005875040.1, forward strand.
ACGCCTGTCTGTGTGGGCTTTCCAGGGGACCCTGCTGGGGGTCTGCGGCAGCACCGGGAGTGGCAAGAGCAGCCTGCTGTCAGCCGTCCTGGGGGAGGTGAGTTTTTAAGTTTCTCTCACTGAGAAGCAGGAAGAACACGATCGATGGTCCGGACCCGTAGGCCCAATGACCAGACTCCAGGGGCTGCCGTTGGCTGTGTCTGCGTAGAACCATCTCCTGTGGCGCTGCTTTAAACGACAGCGATGGTGACCCTTTTCCACTAACTCTTTGGCGGTGACGTGTGCCACGCCAGCACGGCCAAGGGTGAACCTGAGAGGGGGCGGCTGAAAGGCTTAGAAAAGACAGACAAGAGAATGAAAGCCGGGCCTGGGTGGGACACTGCTTCTCTGAGAGACAGCGCCAGCACCCACAAGCCGTGTCTTTATTTTATAGCAGATGCCACGAGGCAAAGTAAGGGCGTGGTCAAGATGTTTACAACATTCTCGTGGGTTTCAGTCCCACTCAACTACACGCACCTGAACTCTATCACACAGGCACCTGGGGCCACGTGTTTAGACCACAGGTTCAAGCTCACAACTACAGCTGTTGGCTATAATTGTGCTGGGAGGGCCCGGCCCTCCAAGCTGGGACTTGCACGTGGCCACGAGAGGACTGTGCCCTCTCCTCAGTCCGAGGCTTGAACCTGTCCCAACACTGTAGCGGCTCCCCACAGTGACGCCCAAAACACGAGGCCCACGCCCCACCCAGCCACGGCGACGTCCTCACGTTAGGAGTCGCTCTGGGACACCCAGGGCAGGTCAGGGCGGGCCTGGGCATTCCATCCACGGAAAGGGGCTGGAAACCAAGCGGGAAAAGCATGGGGTGTCTTCCACGCAAGCCCTGCTCATCCCCGTGGGGAATGCCCCGGTTTAGCTCCGTGTTCTCGGGGTCACACCCTGACTCACTGGTGGGGCTGGAGGGAGCATGTTGTTCTTTTGTTTTTTAAATTCAGATCCTTGTGGTTGTACAACTGAGGTTCCCATTTTTTTTAAAAAAACATGTTTTTATTTCAGAAAGAGGAAGGGAGAAGGAGAGAGAGAGAAACATTAATGATGAGAGAGAATCATGGATCAGCTGCCTCCTGCCCGCCCCCCACTGGGGACTGAGCCGAAACCCAGGCTGTGCCCTGACCGGGAATCGAACCGTGACCCCCTGGTTCCTAGGTCAACGCTCAACGCCTGAGCCACGCCGGCCGGGCAGGAGCATGTCATCCTAGACCCATTTCATAGGCGAGCCCCGGGGTCCAGAGGCCGGCGGGGCCCTGGCTGTCCCCTGGGCGCCGCCCTGAGGCTGACTCACGTCCGCAGATGCACCTGCTGGAGGGCTCGGTGGGCGTGCACGGGAGCCTGGCCTACGTGCCCCAGCAGGCCTGGCTCCTCACGGGCAGCGTCAGGGACAACATCCTCATGGGAAGCCAGTGCGACCAGGCCCGGTAAGCCTCTGGGAGGGGCCGGGAGGACGTGGGGGAGGGGGCTGTCTGGGGAAGGTTCCCCCATCCTCCCACCCCCCGCTGCGAGTGGCCACCTGAGAGCGGCTGGCACCCGCGTGGGCTCCCTTCAGGCACCAGCACCGCCCTCCTGGCTGTGAGAGGAAGGCCACTGTCCTCTCCATGTTCTAGGCCGGGCGGCTGAGGCCCCAGGAGGGTCAGTCACGTGCCCAGAGTTGGTGGGATTTGATGCCGCTGGGCCTGGACCCCGCGGCTGTCAGCAATTCCAGGTTTCACTCCTTTGGTCTATGGGCCCTCCCCCTCCGCAAGGTTAGCTCCACGGGTGTTTGTCTGAATCCCTTCCTGACCTCAAAGTCAGAGGGAGGTCAAGGGGGCGACGAGGTTGTCAATGTGGAGGAATCAGCTGGGTTCATGGGTGGGGGTGACCTGCTCACACATTCCCCTGGCGACAGCGAGTGGCTGTGGGGCAGAGGATTGGGGGGGGGGGCGGGGAACCGTGCCCGCAGGCCACAGCCGGGCTCCAGCTCCGGGGACTCGGCCTCTGTTGACTTTGTTCGATTTTGCAATCGGCCCCTCCCCCCGAGGGCACAGGCCTGGAGGGACAGGCCTGGAGGGGTTCACACTGGCCAGCTCCAGCCGGCCAGGCCCAATGCCAACTGGTGAGCTGCTGGCCAGTCCCCGAGTTGCCCAATCGGTGCGATGGCTCTCCAGAGCCAGCCACCTCCTCTCGCAGCCCCCTTCTCATTGGACGGCGCTGTCTCCTTCCATCTCTGCGCTCCTCTCTTCTCCGCTGGCGGCCAGCTCTGCGCTGCGCTCTCTGCCGGGACTGCTCCCTGGCCCTGCCCCGGCGCCCCGGCTCCCGCTTCTCCCCGTGTCCACCCCCAGGGGCGTCGTCCTAACACAGCCCTCAACTGATCACCGCTCTGCCCGCACACCGATGGGACTCGGCCCTTTCGAAATATCTGTCCAAAGCAAACACGGGCTGGGCGCTGCTGGGCACGCAACACAGAGAATCTCACCCGAACACGGAGACCCGTGCGCAGGAGTGTCCACACGGCACATGGTCACAGCAGCAAAGGACTAGAGAGGCCCCCCGTGTCCATCCTGGGGGCACGTGACATACTCACGCCGCCGCCGTGTGCAGCGTGTGATGGGGTGCTCGGGGCCGTTAAACCATATAAGCTGCCCACGGGCCCACAGGAATGGGTTGTTCCTGAATAAATACATAAGAAACTGTAATGGCAGTTGCTCCTAAGAAAAGCCACTGAGGGGCCCTGGCCGGTGTGGCCCAGTGGCTAGAGCGCCGGCCTGAGGACTGAAGGGTCCAGGGTTTGCTTCCGGTCGAGGGCACGTACCTGGGTCGCAGGTTTGACCCTGGGCCCATCCAGGCACATGCAAGAGGCAACCCATCGATGCGTCTCTCTCACATTGATGCTCCTCTCTCTCTCCCTCCTTCCCACTTGCTCTAACAATCAATTGAAAAAATATCCTGGGGGTGGTGGGGGGGGGGTGAACAAGACAACAGAAAGCCCGAGGGCCACAGATGCCAGAGACACGCTTCTCGCTGCGCCGTGTCTCCTTTCATTTCTGCTCCGATGTTCACCACGTGCGCGCGCTAGATCAAAAGGGAAGAGGCAGGAGGACGCGAACAGTCTCCTTGGCCGGGAGTGCGAGCGCTCCCCCTCCACACCTGGGGGTGCAGGTCCGCCCGAGTGTCCCTCAGCCCCCCGACCTTGCAGGTACCTCGAGGTGCTCCACTGCTGCTCCCTGAACCGCGACCTGGAGATCCTGCCCTTCGGAGACATGACGGAGGTGAGGAGGCGGCGAGCAGCTCGCCCTGTGGGCCCCGGGCCCCAGGCTGCCTCCGGGCACACAGAGGGGCCCCCACCGCGCTGCCTCCGAGCCCCCCATCGAGGGAGGGAAGCCGAGAGGAGGAACCTCCCACGCGCCCCTGTGCCCCCCACCCTGTCCCTCGCTGGCCAGCACCCCTTCTTCAGGGGGAACATAGCCAAGGCCCCAGGACGGGAGGTCGTCCTGACGGCGGGGGGGCAATGCTGTCCCCACTTCACTGTGATCGCAGCGCAGCCTGTGGCCACGTTCCACGGGCAAAGCCCAGTCTAGCGCCCCGCGTGCCTCGCTGCAGGTGAGACAGCCCCGCCTCCCGGGAGGCGCCTGCCGTCCTCCGGGTCCGCACTGGCTTCTTTATTCGCTCGTTCGTGGCTCCTGTCTGACACCCGCCACGAGGGGAGCAGGCGCTGCTCATCCGTCCCCTTATTTCGGGAGCCCGGCGCCCTCGAGCCCCGTCCCGTGGCCGCGGTGGCCCGGGGCCGGCCTTCCCAGTGAGCGGCGTTTCGCGGTGCCACGTGCCACGTCTGCTCTACCCACGCCGCCCCCGAGGGGCACTTTCTCCTGCACGTGGGGAGCACCGAGTGCTGAGGCCAGGGGCGCCCCATCCTTAGGTGCCTCGGGGTGTGCCCTGAGGGGTCCCGTCTGCCCCCTCTGCCCTCCCGGCGGTGCTCACCCTCCGGCCACGGTGCCTTTGGTTGCCCGCCCGCAGATCGGGGAGCGGGGCCTCAACCTCTCGGGGGGGCAGAAGCAGAGGATCAGCCTGGCCCGCGCCATCTACTCGGACCGCGAGGTCTACCTGCTGGACGACCCGCTGTCGGCCGTGGACACCCGCGTGGGGAAGCACATCTTCGAGGAGTGCATCCGGAAGGCGCTCCGCGGCAAGACGGTCGTCCTGGTGACGCACCAGCTGCAGGTGACGGCCCTCCCGTGGGACGGGCTCCCCTGCCCCTCCCCCTCAGCCTAGACCCCCCACGCGGGGCGTGTGGTAAAGAACTTGGCCCTCCTCTCCTTTGCGTGAGAAGGAGACAGGCTGGCGAACACCCAAACCCAAGTTCAGGGTCCCCTTCACCTTCCACAGGGCAGGGGGGCCAGTGCTTTGGAAGGAGAACCCCAAGTCTCCCCCGAGAGCAGGGTGGAGTGGGCTGCCCCCATGCCCTTCCCCTGGACACTCATCCTGGGCTTTGGCCTCAGACACTGTCGCTATTTCTCCCTCCTCTTCCAGCTGAGCCTCACCATCTTTCTGGTATAAGAAAAGGCATAAGAAGCTTTAGGAAGGGCCCTAACCGGTTTGGCTCAGTGCATACGGCGTCGGCCTGCGGACTGAAAGGTCCCAGGTTCGATTCCGGTCCAGGGCATGTACCTTGGTTGCGGGCACATCCCCAGTAGGGGGTGTGCAGGAGGCAGCTGATCGATGTTTCTCTCTCATCGATGTTTCTAACTCTCTATCCCTCTCCCTTCCTCTCTGTAAAAAAATCAATAAAATATATATTTTTTAAAAAGGCATAAGAAGCTTTAGGAAGGGCCCTGGCCGGTGCGGCCCAGTGGATAGAGCATTCAGCCCGCGGACTGAAGGGCCCCAGGTTCCATTCCGGGCAAGGACATGTACCGTGGCTGCAGGTTCCCTGGCCCTGGTCAGGGCGTGTGCAGGAGGCAGCCCATCGATGCGTCTCTCTCACATCGATGTTTCTCTCTGTCTCTCCCCCTCCCTTCCACTCTCTCTAAAAATCAATGGGAAAATATCCTCGGCTGAGGACTGACAACAACAACAAGGTTTCGGAAGCGATCTAGTGAAAACCCAGTGTCCAGCCCCCCCTCGACCCAATCGCGCGTGGACCCTCCGTCCCCTCCTGCCCTGCTGTGCACGGGGCCGCCCACGCCTTCATCCCTTCCCTCATCAGTGTGACTCTCAGACACAGTAAAGTCTCCTTCCCCATGTCCTAACCCAACCGTGGGCAAACTACGGCCTGCGGGCCGGATCTGGCCCGTTTGAAATGAATAAAACTAAAAAAAAAAAAAAAAAAAAGACCGTACCCTTTTATGTAATGATGTTTACTTTGAATTTATATTAGTTCACACAAACACTCCATCCATGCTTTTGTTCCAGCCCTCTGGTCCAGTTTAAGAACCCATTGTGGCCCTCGAGTCAAAAAGTTTGCCCACCCCTGTCCTAACCCGTACGTCGCTGCTGCTTTACTTCCCGTGACCGGTGCTAACCTGCCTTTTCCCGCCAGGTCACAGTCTGGAGATCGTCCACGCTGACAGGTGCAGCTGTCAGTCTCACGGGGGTGGGGTTCTGATCCCTGATATCCCAGAATTTATTCCCGAGGGTGGACACGTACGGTCTTTCCCCTCATTTTTCACTTTTACAAAAAATGCCTCAATGTACATCAGTCTACGTGTGTCTATGGTCGTTTGAGATTTGTTTTTTTTAGGATAGAGTTTTAAGGGGTTGAATTGTTGGTTCGTAATTCTTCAGGAATCTTTAGTTTTACGCGGCATTGTCCAACTGCCTTCCAAAGGAGTTGTGCCAATCCACCACCCGCCCAGACAGTTTACGAGCGTTCCCTTCCCTCCCAGTCACGGCCAGCACCTGGGGTTGTCCATCGTTTCATTTCTGCCAACCTGGTAATCCTATAGAATAAAACCCTAAATACGCAAATCGACAGAAAGGCGGAACCACCGGTCGCTATGACACGTACTGACCACCAGGAGGCAGATGCTCAACGCAGGAGCTGGCCCCTGGTGGTCAGTGTGCTCCCACAGGGGGAGCTCTGCTCAGCCAGAAGCTGGGCTCATGGCTGGGAGCGCTGCGGTGGTGGCGGGAGCCTTTCCCGCCTCCGCAGCAGCGCTCAGGACCCCTTGGGGGATGTCCGCCTGCCTGCTTAGGCCTGTTCCTGGCGCAAGCTGGACTGAGGGACCTCCCGCCCAGGCCACTGGGTCTCTGGTATAAAGTAACGTTGTGTCCCGACCTGAACTCAGGTTTCCTGTGGAATAGTGAGGCTGAACAGCTCTTTGTGTGCTCACTGAAGACCTTATTTCTTCTGGCTCCTCAGTATCTGCAGTTTTGCGACCAGGTCCTTTTGCTGGAAGACGGGAAAATCTGTGAGCAGGGGGTTCACAGCGAGCTGATGCAGAAGAAGGGGCGATACGCCCACCTCATCCAGACGATGCACGGGGAGGCCACACAGGTGATCCGCCCCCGCCCCGCCCCTCCCCCTCGGGGAGGAACCCCCTCGCTCACAGCCCTGCTTCCCCCCAGAACACACTCCAGGCAGCCAGAGAGCCTCAGGTGGGCGGCCCGGCCCAGCACCCCCTCCAGGAGGAGCCTCTGGGGGACAGTGCAGGTGAGGACGCTGGGTCCGGCCCTGCCCGGCTCCGGCCAAGAACCGCCTGGGCTGGGGTCGCAGCGGCTTTGGGGCAGCTGCCGCAGAAGCGTGTTGCTGCAGAGCATCTCACTGTCCCTGGACGAGGACACAGAGAGGTTGCGTGACTTCCCCAGGTTGCACAGTATCGTGATGACAATTAGGAACCAGGATCCTGGCCCTCGGTCACCTCTGTCCCCTTCTCTCCAGCCGCCCCTCTGACCCGTCCAGCGTGTGGGACGTCAGGCCCTTGGGGCTTGTTGAATAGTTGGGGGTGGACCCCCTTTCCAGGCTCTGGGGTCCAGGGTCTTCCATGGACTAGGGGCAGGCTGGGCGGGCGCTGCCGCCGGGAGGCGAGGGGGCGGGAGGGGGGCAGGCGCAGAAGCTTCGCAGGGAGCCGCTGGGCGCCGGGAAGAGCCGGGAGGAACGCCTTCTCCTCCTCCTCCTCCCCACCCAGGGCTGCAGAACCAGCTCACACAGAAGGAGAAGATGGAAGAAGGGTCCCTGACGTGGCGTGTCTACCACCAGTACATCCGGGCAGCCGGAGGTGCGGACTGGCAGCCCCACGCCTCCCGGGGGCCCCCAGGACCAGCCCCGCCCCGAGCCCCGGTCACCGGGGGAGGTGTGAGGTCATGGGAGGCCCAGGGCACCCAGGGTCACCCGACACGAGGCTCACCCTGCACCGTCCCAGCCACTCGGTTACGGCAGCTCCCCCGCCACAGCCAATGCTGGGACCACGTCCCCAGGGGCGCTGGCAGTACCATGCCCCCGAGATGCGTCTTAGACATGCAGACGTGCGTGCTACAGTCATGAGGGAGACCCTGCCAGCTGCAGGCAGGCCATGCCCCCAGGGCCACGGGGAGGCGCCAGGGGGGTCAGATGGCAGAGAGGGGCGAGGGGAGAGCGACCCCTTCCTGGGTTTTCCTGGGAGAGAGTGGGCAAGCTCAGGGTGGGTGGGTGGAGTCATTCCAGGGGCCCTGGCTCTGGGGGTTCCTAGTTGCTCAGAACCTGGCCCAGGGTGACTGGGGCAGGTAGTACTGGCTTGTGTGGGTGCGTGGTTGCTGAGGCCGCCAGGCTGTGGGTGGCGGGTGGCGGTGGGTGTCAGCTCACGGCAGTTGCTGGCCAGCCCTGGGAATGAGCTGACCCGGGAATGAGCTGACCCTGGAAATGAGCTGACCCTGGAAATGAGCTGACCCTGGAAATGAGCTGACCCGGGAATGAGCTGACCCTGGAAATGAGCTGACCCTGGAAATGAGCTGACCCTGGAAATGAGCTGACCCGGGAATGAGCTGACCCGGGAATGAGCTGACCCGGGAATGAGCTGACCCTGGGAGACGGTCTCGCGGGATCAGGGTCCCCACGCCAAGCATCAGGGCAAAGGACGCAGGAATGCGGTTCACACGGAGCCGTAGCCCAGCGGTTCCCAGATGGCCCAGCTGTGGCCTCAGTGAGCCGCGTGCTCAGCGCCGGGAGGAGCGGCTTAGGGCACACTCAGCGCCGTGGCACCAGGAACTCGGGCGCAGCTGTCGTGGCGGCGGCGCTGGCGTGTCTCTGAGGGCGGCGGCAGGCAGCAGCTTCCCCAGCTCGGCCTCGTGGCCTCCGCACATCACTGCACGGTGGCAGGACCCCCACACCATATACGCTCTGCACGTTGGGGGTCACTGCGGAGGTTTCTGAGTCACTGTGACCCTGACCACCCTTTACTTGTCGCTGGAACCAGCCCTGGGTGAGGCGGGCGTCCCTGACTCAGTGAGAAGGCCCGTGCCCAGCACCAGGCTCGGCGCCCCCACCGAGGTGCCCCCCTGGCACAGGCGGCGGCCCGGCCCTGCTTAGGGGAATGACTTCTCTAATCTCACTGCTCGTGGGCCGGACGCCGGGCTGGGTGCTGGGCACATGCCATCTCGGGTCGCCTCAGAGCCGAGGCAGCAGAATGTCCCTGACCTCGGTCCCTGCCAGGGCCACGCTGTCTGTCAGCAGCAGAGCCAGGGTTTGAACCCAGCTCCTCCCGGTCCTCCCAGGTGTCTGAGTGGATGGATGGGGGCAGGGGACCCGAGGGCCTGGGTGCGAGCAGCGTGGCCAGGGGCTGTGCGCCTCCCTGGGCGCCGGTCACGCTCCCTCCCTCCCCAGGGTACACGGTCGCCATCGCGGTTTTCCTGATCATGCTGCTGTTCAACGCCCTCTCCGCCTTCAACTTCTGGTGGCTGAGCTACTGGCTGGGGCAAGGCTCAGGGGTGAGTGCCCTGGGCGTGGGGGGCGCGCCTGTGGCCCCTGCAGAGGGAGTGGCTTCTCTGGGGGCTGAGCCCAGGCTGGGGACCCCGGGACCAGCCCAGCGCCTGCCACTGCCCAGGTGACAGACGGAGCCCAGGGAGGCCCTCTGGGAGCCAGACTTTGGGCGCCTCCGCCCGGGGCGACCTGGTGCTCACAGACGGAACCGTCACCCTGTGGTCTTTTGGGGACAGAACCAAGAGGTTTCTTTCTGGCGCAGGCAGGCCGGGTTCCGCACATCCGCGCTGCTTCCATGCCCCGGGCTGGGCGGGAGCCGGGCTGGGCGGGAGCTGGGCTGGGCGGCCACAGGAAGGTAGACCTGCTGGACTTGGGGGGCGGGAAGCAGGTTCTCCGTCAGGGCTGACGGCTGACCGCTGACACAGGAAGGCCGGGAGCCACTCTGATTTGTGCAGAGGTGACCTGCGCATCTCAGAGGAAGAACCGAGGAGCGGGGGGGCGGGGCCCAGCAGAGACGGGACACCTCCAGGGGAGCATGCCCACCCCAGGCTGCCTGCTGACCCAGGTCATGAGGCCATGACAGAGCGTCTAACCTCTAGCCCAGTGATGCGAACTTTGAGCTCGCGTGCAGCATTTTGAAAA
>NW_005875041.1:0-13436 GCF_000147115.1 Myotis lucifugus
TCTGTGCATGACAGGGGGCGGCGCCCCAACTCCCCAATCAGCCCTGCTCTGAGCCCGACCAGGGGCTGCACCTAGGGATTGGGCCTGCCCTCTGCCACCCAGGAGCAGGCCTAAGCCAGCAGGTCGTTATCTCCCGAGGGGTCCCAGACTGCGAGAGGGCACAGGCCGGGCTGAGGGACCCCCCCTTCCCCCCCGAGTGCACAAATTTTTGTGCACCGGGCCTCTAGTCCTATATAATAAAAGGCTAATATGCAAATTGACTGGTCGCTATGATCCGCACTGACCACCAGGGGGCAGACGCTCAATGCAGGGGCTGCCCCCTGGTGGTCAGTGAGCTCCCATAGAAGGAGCACCGCTCAGCCAGAAGCCGGGCTCACGCCTGGCAAGCGTAGCAGTGGTGGCAGTCGGACAGCACTAAGGATGTCCGACTGCCCCGGGGAGCAAACCTAAGCCGTCAGTTCGACATCCCTTGAGGGATCCCGGACTGTGAGAGGGCACAGGCCTGGCTGAGGGACCCCACAAGTGCATGAATGTTGTGCACTGGGCCTCTAGTACAATATAAAAGCATAAAAATATGCCCTTTGGGTTTGGCTCAATAGATAGAGGGTTGACCTGGGGACTGAAGGTCCCGGGTTCGATTCCGGTCAGGGACACAAGCCTGGGGTTGGGGGCTCCATCCCCAGTAGGGGGAGTGCAGGAGGCAGCCAATCAATGATTCTCATCATTGATGTTTCTATCTCTCTCTCTCCCTCTCCCTTCCTCTCTGAAATCAATAAAAATATATTAATAAAAAGTAAAAAAACTAGAAAAAATAAATATAAAAATATTCTTGAGGCCATTTAGATTATTAGTTTAGATATTTAATCCCTATAATTGAAGGTTAAAATAAACAAAATTTGATACTTGATGGTAATGGCAATTATATGTACATTGCATCCTCTTCTGCAAATGCTTTTGCTTCTTACTTTATATAGAAAACTGAAACTAAGCGTGAGCTCTCTCAATTTCCTGCTTAGATAAAAGTTTATCTACATCTGTAGCCCCCTACTGCCCTCAGCGTTAGAGAGACATTTGCTTCTCCTATCTTTGAACACCATTCTCACACCCTTCTGAGACGCTTGCTCCATCAATTTCTCTCCAGTTCTTTGTATGATCACCCCTTGCTGACTTCAGATATATTAATATGCCAAGTGTCTGTCATCTTAAAGAAACATTTCCTGATATTTTTGTTTCTTTCAAAGCCAAACTTCTATTTCAAAAGTAGTCCTTCCTCGGGGTCAGTCTTAACTTACCTCTCAGTGGCTTCTCAATGTTTTGGATTCCACCTGAACTCCTTTCTCTGACATCCCTGATGGACTTGCCATTGACAAATCAAAGGGACAGATTTGAATCCTCATTCCACTAAGCCCTTTGCAATTGAAATTATTTTCCTAGCCATTTCAAGGACATGCCAGGTTTGTCTTCTGATTCTCTGACATCAGTCTCCTTGGTATGCTGCTCTTTACCTGCCTACTCTTTAAATGTTAGCATTCCCTGAGTTACATATCTGCACCCTCTCTTTTTCTTCTTCCTTTTACATCTGGTCCTCTTTTCATACTCTATATGTCTCCAAGTGCAATTTCATTCAATCCCTTGTTTCAACTCTCACCTAATGTTGATGACTCTCTAATCTATGATTTAGTTCAGACTTATATTTTGAGGTTCAAACACAATTTCTAGTGGATACCTCCACTTACTCATACATGACTAAAAATAATGTCCAATTTTATCTCTTTCTTCAACTCCATTTCAACTGAATCTTCCTTCTGTTTTCTCTTTCTAGAGAAAGAAAACACCTATGGTCCAACCAGAAACCTGGGAAGAAGACAGGCCAAGGCTAACTCTGGATTACGCACCTTTAAGATAGAGAAAACTGATCTACAACTTGGTTGAGAACTGAATTGTTCCAGGTAGGAGACATTCGAGAAGAGAACCAAGGTTTGACTGTAGATGCCACGCAGTCTTATTAACACCACAGATGTGAATTTATTAATGAAAACTCTTGCAAAGTTAAAAATATTAAGGAATTATTTGCAATAAAACATCATTGGGTCCTGGAATGTTACCAACAGTTGTGTCATGAGGAATAAGCCAAATTAATAAAAATGTGTATGTCTCAATATGTTGTAAGACTGAAAAGGCCCACCTGTCAATCGTAAAACAAAGGAATTTTCCACTTTCATAAAGCATTTGTAGATGGCCCTCTCTTCATGAGAGTTAAGGTAATGCAATAGTATTTTGCTAATGTCACTACTATTACATCTAAATAAGTAGCTGTATTTATATGTATTTTATAATGACATTTAAAAAACAAGCAAGCCTTGTCACCATCAGGGTGAAGAATGGTTTAAAAAGCATATCTACCTAAAATGTTCAAATATAAAAGAGAAATTATGTTAAAAAAATATCTGCATCTGAGTACTGAATATGCAACTTTGGAATATCTCTCTCACACACACAAAAAGGTTGAGTAGCATGTTGCATTTCCTCCCTCCATTTTAAAGGACATAGAGGGGTTAAAACTGTGAGGTTTGGAGTTAGAGCAACTGGGTTTAAATTCCAGCTAACACTGAGCAAGTTTAACCCTTTGTGCCTCAGTTTCCTTATCCGTACAATGGAGACAATAACAGCAACTATCCCCATAGAATTGTTGTACAGGCTACTTCACTCACACACACACACACACACACACACACACACACACACACTTTAAAATACTGCTTGATACACAAAAAACACTCAATAAATGTGAGCTATTATTATTGCTGTATCATTACTAAGTGTTATTATTATCTAATTCTCCAAACCACAAAACCATGGTATCCATGGCTTACAATGACAAATGGTGGATGTAGGAACCAAGGTGACTGTGAATCTTTGCCTTACCAACATTAAAACTGCTTTGGTGGAAGGAAGGAGATGGATATATTTACTGAGTAAAAACTAATGTAAGTGATAGAGTTTTAAAAAAGTAATGTGTTGAAATGATTTAGAAATAACTATCAATACATTCTAAAGTACTGGGTCAAGAATTATATTAATAGAGTTTATAAAATTTTATACTTACAATAACATAAGTATACCTTTTTAGGAGATTAAGTAATGCTAAGACATCGGTAGACACTAAAAATAATGTTTTGGTCAGCTATCTGTGTTTGGATTAGTATCTTCTACCTAAAGTTTTGAGACTAAGAAAAGAAACAGCAATTTCTAGAAACATAAAAAAGTAAAACAAAAAATTTTGCCTCCTCATGTGACACTAAGGGCACATCTAACTTGGAAAAAAATTGTTGGGATGTTAAGTTGTTCTATTATATCAAACTAGGGGCCCCATGCATGAAAATTCATGCAAGAGTAGGCCTTCCTTCCCCTGGCTGCCAACACCGGCTTCCCTCTGGCACCTGGGCATCTTGCTTTGTCCGGCCTAGCCGGCAGGACCCTAGAACCCGGGCAGCTTTGTCCTGCCCCGCCAGCAGACACTCGGGACCCAGGCAGCTTCCCTCTGGCCACAGCTTTGTCCAGAATGACATCCGGAAGGACGTCCAGTCTAATTAGCATATTACCCTTTTATTATTATTATAGATATCTAGCATCACTATCATGTAACACTTTAGGACAAAAAGATGCAGAATTCACTCATTCAACCATCTGTTAAGTACACACAGATGAAGTAGACCAGGGGTGGGCAAACTTTTTGACTTGAGGGCCACAATGGGTTCTTAAACTGGACCGGAGGGCCGGAACAAAAGCATGGATGGAGTGTTTGTGTGAACTAATATAAATTCAAAGTAAACATCATTACATAAAAGGGTACGGTCTTTTTTTTTTTTTTTTAGTTTTATTCATTTCAAACGGGCCGGATCCGGCCCGCGGGCCGTAGTTTGCCCACGGCTGGCCTAGACACTATACCAGTGATGGCGAACCTTTTGAGCTTGGTGTGTCAGCATTTTGAAAAACCCTAACTTAAATCTGGTGCCGTGTCACATATAGAAATTTTTTGATATTTGCAACCATAGTAAAACAAAGACTTACATTTTTGATATTTATTTTATATATTTAAACTAGAGGCCTGTTGCACGAAAAGATTCGTGCAATAGGCCTTCCCTTCCCTTGGCTGCCGGCACCGGTTTTCCTCCAGCACCTGGGACCCAGGCCTTTGCTCTGGCCGGAGCCGCCTTCAGTCTTCACTGTTCCGGCCGGAGCTGCCTTCAAGCCTTCGCTGCTCTGGCTGGAGCCGCCTTCAAGCCTTCACTCTGCCGCTTCGCGCCCACATATGCAAATTAACTGCCATCTCTGTTGGCGGTTAATTTGCATATCTCGCTGATTAGTCCATGGGAGGCGTAGCAAAGGTATGGTCAATTACCATGTTTCTCTATTATTAGATAGGATGCCATTTAACAAAGAAAAATCAACCAAAAAATGAGTTCGCGTATCACCTCTGACACGCGTGTCATAGGTTCGCCATCACTGCACTATACAAAATACCAGGGGAACAAAGATGAATTAAATAGAGCCTCTGCTTTGGGAAGTTCACAACCTTTTGGAGAGGGCATATATGTAAACAAATAATTCAAATATCACAAAACAAATGCTTAAAAAAGATATCTGAATGGAATTCTCTGGGAGCCTTGAAAGGGACACGACTAACTGCCTGAGACACCAAAAAAGACTTCATGGAAGAGGTAACATTTGAGCTGGACCTTAAAGGTGGACAAAGAATTTTCCAGATTGAAGAAAAGACATCGTAAATATAGGGAACAACACATGTAGGAAAATAAGAAGTGATAAGTCTGGAGGACAGTGATATTTCATGTGGCTGAAGCGCTGGATGCCTGAAAGAAAATGAGGCAGGTCTCAGGTTATATCAGACTGCGTCTCCTATGCCTTGGCCAATCCTGTGAGCAATGAGATTCCGGTAAAGGTGATCCACCAGAAAAGTTGACAAATCAGTCTGTTTTTTTAGAAAAACAAGCCTGGTTTTCCACTGGAGAATACACATAAATACAACATAACCCAATACTGAACCTGCTAAGTAAGAATGCTGTTAAGCCATAATTCTCTCCTTGTAAAAAAAAAAAAAAAAAGCTGCTTTAGCAAAATAGTGTCCCTAAACTGATGATCATAAAGACTAAGAGAACCAAAGTACATACACAAATACATCATATTAATGAATAACTATAATGGTCTCATAGAATATTGTTAATACAATAACTATAATAAAACAAATATTCAGCCTTTGAACATAAGTAAAATATTTCTGTAATGACAAAAACATTATATGTACTCCAAAGTATCAACTATAAAGTAGTTTTACTTTTGCTTCTTTATACTTTTGGGATCCTTTCAAATTTTCTACAATAAGCAAACAGAAAAACTGTCAGATGTTGACTGTTCTATTATATCAAGTATCTAGCATCAATAAATTTTAAAAGCACATTGTTCATTGCATTTTATAAACAATTATCTGTACAGAAGTCTTAAGACTAAAATATTACCTTTTTGTCTCCTTGTTTTCGTCTTCTTAACCCTGGTCTATAATCATCTCCAAATCTCAGAAAGTAATAGTAAGAAACTAGCCTCTCAATAGGATCCCTTATGACATTAATGTAAATTGGCTTCTTTTTCACACCAAATCTGAAATAGAACAAAATTTAAAAGGTGAAATCAACATTATTATTGTATTTAGGAATGCGCTGAAATTATACGTTTAAAGTATTGATTTCATATGAAAAGAAGAACATGAATTAATATAAATAAGATAATGATTATTTGTTACAATTAAGTAAATAAGAAATAAGAATTTAAAAATCATGGCTGAAAATAAAGGAAAGAAGAAAAAATTAAAAATAATTTAAAATTTTACAGACAAAATTACATAAACATTTTAATTTTATTGCAGCAATGATTTCTCATTTCTGGCCCACCATACTAGATAAATGTTATGAATGGATATAGCATAAGTCCATACAAGTGCAACCATTTGAGTCTGCTTTCTACTACTACTGATTTTAAAGATAAAATAGAAGTGAAAGACATTATGTTTTTAGCATTATTTCCTTATGGAATAAGTTGAAGGAACACAAGGCTTTTATGTTAGCAACCTTTGCAGAACCTAGAATTATCCAGCTGGCTCCCTACTGTAATAACCTCATGTGTCCCAGTCTTGAAACCTTAGTGTTATCTTGACTCTACCTTTCTTCGTCGATGATTCCCTTTCTCTTCACTGCTGCCCTCTCCCTAGGTCTCTTGCTTCGATTACTGCAATAACCTAGTTGGTTTTCTTACATCCAGTCTCTCTCCCTTTCAATCTACCAACCATACCAATTCTCAGCTAATATTCCTAAAACACCATTTGTTAGATCACTCTTCTTAGAAACCTGAAACAACTCTATGGTTTATATTGACATCATACCCAAACTCCTTTGCCTGGCTGTTAATAGTATCTGTTTGACTTTTGTCTTAGGTAGCACCTTATTGATCTAACTTTATTTTCAAACTAGAGGCCAGATGCACGAATTTGTGCACCAGTGGGGTCCCTTGGCCTGATCTGCAGGATCGGGCCAAAACAGGCTCTCCGACATCCCCCAAGGAGTCCTGGATTGCGAGAGGGCACAGGACAGGCTGAGGGACCCCACCAGTGCATGACTGGGGCTGGGGAGGGAACGCGGGAGGTTGGCCAGCCGGGGAGGGACTGCAGGAGGGCTCCAGGGCATGTCCAGCCCAACTCACTCAGTCCCAATCGGCCGTACCCCAGCAGCAAGCTAACCTACCTGTCAGAGCGTCTGCCCCCGGTGGTCAGTGCACATCATAGCGAGCGGTTGAGCGGCCTTAGCATCTCATTAGCATATTACGCTTTGATTGGTTGAACGGACAACCAGATGACCAGACACTTAGCATATTAGACTTTTATTATATAGGATAAGACCATCAATCTGTTAAGAGTTAGGCCTGCCTCTTCTACCCACCTCCGTTACTATTTCTTATTATACCGATTCCTATTTCTTCTTACATGCCTCTGCTCATTGTCTTTCTTAACTAGAATGCCATTCTTATTTTCCTATTACATTAATTCACTCAAAAATGATTTTTTAATGTACCTTATGTATGCCATGCACTATTCTAATACTAGGGATATAGCAGTAAAAAAAAAAAATTCCTTGTCCTCTGATGCTTACATTCTACCTGGAAGAGACAGAATATAAACAAATAAGCAAATATGTCAGACGGCAAAAAGTGCAAGGAGAAAAATAATGCAGTGAAAGGAAATAGGGACTGCCAGGAGAGGTGGGGATAAGACAATTCAAAATTTTTTTTCCAGGAACATGACACTTTCAAGTATGAAGGCCCTGAAGCAGTTAAGCACCAGGCATTTTTGAGGATTAGTAAGATCAATCTGGGTGCAGCAGAATCAGAAGGGGATATTAACCAAGCGTGAGATGTGGGTGGGGCAGGGAAGAGCAGATCATGTTGGTCTTGTAGGCCATTATAAGAATCAGGATGAAGACCTGACTGAGTTAGCAGAGAAGTATCACGATATGGGACCTAATGTAGAGCATAACACCTATAGTTAACTAGAGGCCTGGTGCATGAATTTGTGCACGGTTAGGGTCCTTCAGGGTGGCCTGTGGGCCCTGCGTCTGGCACCCGTCCTGGAGGGGGGGGGGGGGGGGCGGGACACGATTGGCCCTCCAGGCAGGCAGTGGGATGCCCTTGCCAGCCTGGGATCTGGATCCATCCCACTGACATTCGCACCGGTTGTCGGGAACCACCTAGCAGCTGCTTTTATATCGTTTCTTCCTTGAGGAGCATCTAGGGAGGGGAAGCAGTCATGGTGCCTGAGGCTGACTTCCAGGAGGCCGGTGGTGCTGTCGGGATCATGCCGGTGGCGCCGGTTCATCGGTGACTGGCCCATTCTCTGGAGATTGGACCTGCAGGACTACTGAAGGAGTGAGTGGCTGCCACTGGGCTGGTGGGCCTCCGGAACGGGTTGGTCAGCTAAGCGGCACTCCCGCTATGGGAGCACACTGACCACCAGGGGGCAGCTCATGCATTGAGTGTCTGTCCCCTGGTGGTCAGTGCACGTCATGGCGACTGGTCAACTGGTCAACTGGTCAACCAGTCGTTCAGTCATTCAGTTGCTTAGGCTTTTATATATAGATAATATTGTACAATATACTGTAACTGAGACCCAGGTTCAGCTACCTGCCAAACAAAAGCCAAACTTTGGAAGGAAAGTGGTTTATTCAAGTGCAGGCAACTTGAGAAGATAGGGGACTCTTGTCCTAAAGCCCATCTCAACATCTCAGTACAAGCAGAGGTTTTTATTATAAGGAGGGAGAGGGAAAGCAGAACAAAGAGATCAAGGGGAGGAGGTTGAAAAGTTCTCTACATGCAGACCAACACAGTCCATTCTTATAAGGATCTCGAAACCAGTCAAGCAATGGTCTGGTGTGTGTCATCCTGGTTTTTGTCACCTGGTTTTACAGTTGAAGGTCAGCAAATTTCCCAGAACTGGGATGAATGAAGGCCAGAGTCTGTATCTTTTAAAGTTAGTTCCTAGAATTCCTATACAAACATGTTGTTTATCTATAAGCTACATATTAATCAGTCAACACTTACAAAAACAATGTCAAAAGAATGGTGGGATGGGTTACAATTCCCCACTGTTACAATACTTGAAAGTTGCTATGAGAGTCAATGTTAAATGTTCTAACAACAACAATAACAACAAAACGGTAACTATGTGAGGTGAAGGATGTGTTAACTAACCTTATTGTGGCCAACATTTCAAAATATATACTACTAATTTCTGAAGAATTTAGTATAAACCATCTATAAAATGCCAGCTGTGTGTAAGATGCTGTTTGTAATAGACAGAAGTAAGGTAAAAATGTGAAATTGGTTAGTATAGTCATATGCATTTTAGTGCCTTTGGGAAAAGATTTTAGTAAGAAGAGAAGTTTAAGTTATAAGCTATTATCTAAATTAAAGGTTTCTGTGAACAGATGAGTGAGTACATCAAGAGTGGTCAAAAGGAGCCTGGCTGGCGTGGCTTGGTAGATGAGCATCAACCCACGAACCAGAAGGTCACGGTTTGATTCTTGATCAAGGCACATGCCCGGGTTGCAGGCTAGATCCCTAGTGTGGGTGGTGCAGGAGGCAGCCAATCAGTGATTCTCTCTCATCATTGATGATGTTTCTCCCTCTGTCCCTCTCTCCCTCCCGCCCTCCCACGCTCTCTCTCTGAAATCAATAAAAATATATTTAAAAAAAAAAGAACTAGAAAATGTGCTTTTAAAAAAATCAGGAATAGGATTAGGCCCTGGCTGGAGTGGCTCAGTTGGCTGGAGCATTGTCTCATGCACCCAAGGGTCTCGGGTTCATTTCCCAGTCAGGGCACATACCCAGGTTGTGGGCTCGATCCCCAGTCCAGGTGCATACAGGAGGCAACTGATCCATGTTTTTCTCTCACATTAATGTTTCTCTCTCTTTCTCCCTCTCCTTTCTTCTCTAAAATAAATAAAACGTGTCTTGGCATGAGGATTTTTTAAAAAAAAGAATAATCCCTGCCTGAGTAGCTCAATTGGTTAGATCATCATCCCCAGTACCCAAGATTGTGGGTTTGATCCTCAGTCAAGGCACATACAAGGAACAACCAATGAATGCAAAAATAAGTGGAACAACAAATCGATGTTCCTCTCTCTCTAAAAATTAATAAATTAAAAATAATTTTTTTAAAAAAAGAATAGCATTAGGAGAGAAAGACGTAGTTAGGAAAGGAATATAAATATGTAACAAGAAGATATTTTTGTTATTATTCTAAAGTTCTGAATAAAGCCAGACAAATATAAATAAAACCTGGCTTGAGCAGAAACAGGCCTGTAAATAAAATGTGTGCTTGCTAGTAATCAGTCTAAATGAGAAAGCACTTTTCATTTTTTATTTCTCTATCTTATTTCCTTAGTTTCCTGGGTTTACACTCTTTTTAGCATCTCTGCTAAGGCAATTAAAAAGTTATGTGATTAACTATTTCTTTCACCAAATTTGACCATTTACTCCTGAAGGCAATTATTTTAATGGAGTCCACAAAGTACTATGCCAGCCAAAAATATATTTTGAAGAATAAAGTATTTTAAAAATTGGTATGATGACATTTCTTTCTTCTTCTTTACTCATTCATGGTGAGTATGAGTATCAAACTAAAAATTACTTTAAAAGATACTAGTTATATCTACAATAGTTCCTGACTACATATATCAAAATATATTTTCTCTAGTTATTTTTAGGTATTTGTTTAAAATCTTATAAAAGTTTATTAAAAATTCTCACAATACTTTTCACTTCCAATAACATGAAACCCATTATGAAAATATTCAAACCCTAAACGTTCATGTTTGTATTTATAAAGGAGATTAATTTTTTCAAGAAGCTTTATACTTTTTCAAATGCAAGAACTCCAACATATACCAGAGCTTCGTTCTAAGTACAAGACTTTTGCCAAAAGCAAAAGTACGCAATACATTATTTTAATAATGAAAATCTCAACTATTAGAAACCAAACTCTGTGTGGAAAAAATAAATCATTTAGGTGAAAGGGTAACAAACATTCAATTCAAGGATAATGCAGCCCTGAGGGGAAATATGCATATGAATAAAGTTTATGAAATTGGTTCAATGCCTCTGCAAAGAAAACATAATTAGTTTATTTTAAAGCTGCCTATAAAATGTTTTCAATATTGCAATATGAATTATTTATAGAAAAATGCACGTCTATGAGGGAAGAAGAAAGGAGGAGGTGAAGAAAGATATGGGGGGATAAATGGTGATGGATGGAGACCTGACTTGAGTTGGAGAACTCACAATACAGTGTACCGATGATGTGTTGTAGAATTGTGCACCTTTATAATTTTGTTAATCAGTGTCACACCAATAAATTCAATTAAAAATAAAAATGTATAGCTAAACTTTAAAGCTATCATTTTATTGAAGATCTTGAATACAGTGAGAACAACTAGAAATAAGAATATATTGTTTTGTGTATGTAATAGTTGGAAGATTCCTTTTTATTTACATGCTTTTCAAAAAAGTTAAGATTTATTATCAATCTGAATCAGTAATATTTCATTCAACTTTTCCTTTTAAAGATTATCCTTCCGGAGAACCAAGATGGCGGCGTAGGGAGCGGACCTGTGTGTGCTGCTCTCTCACAGCATCACTGAAACTATCAACTATGAAGTAAACAACCGCCACTCAGAACCATGGGGAAGTTGGCCCAGTGGGAGATCTACAACTGGAGGAAAAGAAAGAAGCGCAGTGAGACTGAGTGGGAGCTACGGAGGCACCAAAACCAGAGGTACGCAGTCACACGCCACGCGGGCTGCAAATGGATTCTCGGTTTGTTACGAACCCTCGAATCCTCTGGGCTTGCTCGGGGCGGGTCTCTGAGGCCCCAGATCCCACAGGGAGAGGCGGCCACGGCCTTGCAGTGGTCGGAGAGCGAGGGAAGCTCTGACACGCGGCTGCTCGCCGGCACTGAGGGACAAGAAGTCCTGGTGTCCCGGGGAGGCGAGGGGCGCGGAGACGCCGCCATCGCTATTTCCTCCGCGCTGGCGACTCCCTGTGACCCCGCCCTACCCTCAGGGCTGTGCCAGAGGCACAAGAGGGAATGACTGTGCTTTTACAAACTCTCAAATCCACTGAGCTGGTTCGGGCGGGTCTCTGAGGCCCCAGGCCCCAAGGCGAGAGACGGCACGGCCTTCCAGCGGTCAGAAAGCGAGGGAGGCTCTGGCGCTCGGCTGCTCGCCGGCACTGGGGGACGCAAAGTCCTGGAGTCCTGGATAGGCAAGGGGCCGCTGAGTCTCCACACGGCGACTCCCTGTGACCCCGCCCTACGCAATTTACATTCCCATCTGGGCTGTGCCAGACTCACAAGTAGAAACGCCTTTGCTTCTGCAAATTTTCAAATCCACTGAGTTGGTTCAGGCGGGATCATGAGGCACCAGACCCTACGGGGAGAGGCAGCACGGCCTTGCAGCCATCAGAAAGCGAGGGAGACTCTGTTGCACAGCTGCTCGCCGGCACTGGGGGACACAAAGCCCTGGCAGAGATTCAAGGGGCCGCGGAGACTCAGCCAGTGCTATTTGCTCCGCTATGGCGACTCCATGAGTCTCAGCCCTAATCAATTTACATCCCCATCCAAGCTGTGCCAGGTGCACAAAAAGACCCACCTGCGCTTTTGCAGCCTATCCCAACAAATTGCAGACTTCAACTGCTCACAGCCATGGGAGACACACTCAAGAAGCAGACCCAGGAGAACCAGGATGGCGGCATAAGGAAGAGACCTGTGCGTGCTACCTCACACAACAACATCGAAACTACCAAATATCAGACAAACACCTATCATACAGAACCATGGGAAAGTTGGCCCAGTGGAAGCTCTACAACTGGAAGGAGAGAAAGAACATTGAGACTGAGTAGGATGTGACACCAAGTACAGAGCCCAACCCAACAAACTGCAGATTTCAACTCCTCGCATAGAAAGAAGCACATTGAGACTGAGTAGGATGTGCAGAGGCACCAAGTACAGAGCCCATCCCAGCAGGCTGCAAATTTCAACTCCTTGCATCTGGGAGGGACGCAATCAGGGGGCAGAGTCGGGTCCGGGGCCGGCCAGGGCTGGGCCTGACTCGGCCGGCACTGTGGAACTGCTGTACCAGCAAGCACACAAACATGCCCACTGGTCCCAGTCTCTTGTGGGGCGCTGGGGGACAGCAGACAGGCAGTCTGCGCACTTGGTGGAGGGCAGGAGTGCTGGATGTTCAACCACCAGGAACGCCTGGAGATTTTGTCTGGTGGGGAGCCGCCGGCAGGGGACAGAGGGCCAAACTTCCTGTTTCCCCGGTAAGGCTGGGATGGCCTCGGTGAGGTCGGGATGGCCCCGGTGAGGTTGAAACGGTCCCGGTGTGGTAGGGACAACCCCGGTGAGGTTGAAACGGCCCCCGTGAGGTAGGGACGACCCCGGTGAGGTTGAAACGGCCCCCGTGAGGTAGGGACGACCCCGGTGAGGTCGAAACGGCCCCGGTGTGGTAGGGACAACCCCGGTCAGGTTGAATCGGCCCCGGTGTGGTAGGGACAACCCCGGTGAGGTTGAAACGGCCCCCGTGAGGTAGGGACGACCCCGGTCAGGTTGAAACGGCCCCGGTGTGGTAGGGACGACCCCGGTCAGGTTGAAACAGCCCCGGTGTGGTAGGGACAACCCCGATGAGGTTGAAACGGCCCCGTGAGGTAGGGACGACCCCGGAGAGGTTGAAACGGCCCCGTGAGGTAGGGACGACCCTGGTCAGGTCGAAACGACCCGGTGTAGGTGAGGACACCCGGTCAGGTGAAACGCCCCGTGA
>NW_005875042.1:0-13432 GCF_000147115.1 Myotis lucifugus
ACAATTTTGCTAATGTTACTTCTTCATTTTTTAAACATTTTCCTTTGATTTTTTTATTTATTTTCCCCCTAGAAATGTCATATCATTTCTATTTTTCTGATTGTTATTAAGTTTTTTTCATACCTTATAGCTTTTTTAATGTGTTAGTTAATTTTGAAAGAACAGTTTTCATCAGTCCCATGAACAGTATTTTCTAGCATTTTTAATTTTTTTATATCGCCTCAAGTTCTTTGTTTTTATAATGTTTGTATGTATTTGATCTTGATGTTTTCTGCTGCTGCTTTTATATATTCTAACTTTTCTGAACTTTAAGAAAGCATTGTGTTTAGGGCAGCTATTTAAGTTTAAGAACCCCATCTTTTTTCTTTTTTTTTTCCTTTTTTAAAAAATGCTGCTGATTTCTTCCCAACATTCTTGGCTTTGTTCTCCTCCCCCAATTTTATTTGAACAATTAATTATTTCTGTACACCCATACTTCTCAGTTTTAATGACACATTCAGCAGTTTTTCTCCTGAAAGAAAAGGTCCTTAATTCAGCACAAGCAGGGGGCAGGGCCCATAAAATCTCTCTGCCCTGAGGAGCTGTGAGCCCGCCCCTGAATGTCCCAGTCAGACAAGAAAAGCCACAAATACCTTTAAATCTACCCCAGAATTCCAAAATTTCAACCTAACACAGCAAAATCACAGAGCAAATCAAAGTCCCTAGTAAACAAACATAGACAGAAATTTTTACTAGTTAGGCGTGCCGATTCCACCTCTGACCGAGAGCAAGCACTCTTCGGGAAGAAAACCCAGCGGCCGCTTGGGGCGTTTTGCTATTGGTCAGAGCATTCAGCCTTAAAGAAATCAAGCTCTTACAGACTTCCACACTTACATGAACAAATAATAATACCTAGGCAGAAAAACAAGCATCAAACAAACATCTGCACCTACACCCTTTCAGTGAACAAGTACTTTTACAGTCTTGGGATCTTGAGCAGATAACAGGAACACTGCCTAAATCCCCTGATGGGGGCCTGACAAGAACAAATGTGGGGGCCTTTGGGGGGTATAAAGTCTCCATTCTTCCTCCATTCTTCATAGATGCAAAAAGACACAGGCTCAGTTAAGGTAAAGATTGACCTTGTCAGGGAAGATACCAGCCTAGGACGTGACTATCCACCATAACTGCTGTTAGTGAAAATTTTAATTTCAGACCCTCCTTTGTGGTTACTTTAGGTCTTTGAGTTTGCAAGACTGCCATGCAGGACTTCCCTGAGCTTGTCAGGTTAGCATGTGGCCCCTTTTGTCCACACTGGGCATGTGCTTTGTGAACCTAACCAGCCACCAAATGATCCCTTACTGGACTGTGCAGCCTTATTCTCTCTGGCAGTCTACGAGAGGACCAGGACTGTCTTGCTTGAGCAGCTTGTTTTTCCCAAGGCTGCTCTGAGAGCCAAAGAGAGAATCCAGGAGCTTTGCCCATTGGCAAGTAGCTAGTTCAATCCCAACAATCTTAGCTGATTTAGAAATGATTTAATAGTTTCCCTTAGACAGCACAGACTAGGGGCCAAGCATCCTTAGTACTAAATCTATAAGGTAGATACTGTTATCATCATATCTGCTTCACAAATTGAGTAACTGAGGCATAGAGAAGTTGGGTAACTTGCTCAAGGTCACACAGCTAGGAAGTAGAAAAACTGGGATCAAAAGCCAGGCCATGTGGCTCCAGGGCACTGTATCACACTGCCTTTCAAGCTTTAATATGGGCGTATCACTCTCATCATTAGGCACATATATTTGTTTTCCAAAGCACTATTCTTTTTTTTTTTTTAATATATTTTATTGATTCCTTACAGAGAGGAAAGGAGAGGGATAGAGAGTTAGAAACATCGATGAGAGAGAAACATCGATCAGCTGCCTCCTGCACACCTCCTGCTGGGGATGTGCCTGCAACCAAGGTACATGCCCCCGACCGGAATCGAACCTGGGACCCTTCAGTCCGCAGGCCGACGCTCTATCCACTGAGCCAAACCGGTTAGGGCCAAAGCACTATTCTTATTCTGTTATTTCACCTGAATCTTTCAATGACTCTTTGGGGGACAGGAAGGCCCAACTTAGAGATGAGAAAACTAAGGCTCAGAGAGAGATCACCCAGGGTTACAGCATAACAGGCACAGGTTTCATCTCAAGAGGGAAGAGGAAGGAAAAGAAATGCCCCACAATTTGAAGGCCAGAGAGAGTTGGGGGGCAGGAGGGAGGGGAGTAAGAGATCAACCGAAGGACTTGTATGCATGCATATAAGCATAACTAATGGACATAAGACACTGGGGGGTAAGGGAGGGTAGGGGTGTGTCAAGGGCGGGGGGGGAAAAAAAAAGGACACTTATGTAATACCCTTTGTAATACTTTAAGCGAAAAATAAAAAAATATTAAAAAAAAAAAATAAAAAGAAAAAAGAAAAGATACAAAAATAAAAAAAAAAAACGAAATGCCCCACAATTTAATGCCCAGACTCTACAGCGTCAATATGTTGTAGGCGGCGGAAATGGCACCAGTTGTCTGACCAGCAAAGTCAGGCCAAATCTGGGTTCAGCACCTCGGAACTTGGGTTCTGGCTAGGAAAGAAATCAGGGCAAGACCCAAAATGTAAGAGAACATTTATTGGATAAATTACAGGGGTAGAAAAAGTAATTCCTGGAAGAAATGGGCTTAGGAAAGGAGTTATGGAGGTAAATGAAGGGCCCTTGGAGCTTGGGAGTGAGGAAGCTAATGGTAACCTGCCTGGGGCAGAGAGAGGAGGGTGGGGGCAAGGGAAAAGGGAAAGGCATGGGCTAGCTCCCTAGTGGGAGAGCACACTGGGGTCTTGGTCCTAAGGGTTCTAAGAGTGGAGATTTTAGGGGAGGTCCCAGGGGAAGATCTCAATAGAATATTCAGTAGCTGTGGACGAAAGGGACCACAAGCTAACCTGAACAAGCTCAGGGGAGGCCTGCATGGCGGTCTTGCAAACTAAGAGACCTAAAGTAACCACAAAGGATGGCCTGAAATTAAATTTTAACTAAAAGCAGTTATAGTGGGTAGTTATATCCTACGCTGGTATCTTCACTGACAAGGTCAACCTTTACCTTACCTGAGCCTCTCTGTCTTTTTGTATGTTATCCATAATAACATACCCTTGAAATGTCTAGGTAACTTGTAACTTCACTTTTTCTAGACCCCTTGGGGCATAATCTATGTGCCTGGATGCCAGGACAGATACCACAAATTCCTTCACTATCATGTTAGTTGTTCCTGCACCCACCTAAGTATGTGTCTATCATTTTACTTTTTATCCAATCCCAGGGGTTTCCCCACTTTCTCCCGCTTCTCTAGTCTATCACCAATGGATTTCAGGATTTCATGTAACCCACCGTAGTCCCTCCTTTGATTGCAATATATAAGTATTGATGTAATCCGAAATTTTCCAGAGCATTATCTCAATTCATTGAGGTTCTGCTTCCTAGCAAATGTCAACAGATTGGTTCAAATAAACTCACAAAAATTCCTTACAGGTTTCAATTTTTTTTAATGTTAACGTAGCTTTCCTGGAGTGTCCATTCAGGGTGTGGTCTCCACCGATTGATTGGCTGGCACCAGGGCAAGGGGTGGGTGTGTGTGTGTGTGTGTGTGTGTGATTATTCCATGCAGCCAGTGGCTGGATTTGTTACTTCTGGGCCTGGAGCTGAAATCCAACTTGAAGCCTAGATGTTATCTCTAGGGAGGAAAGACCAGGGGGTCTAAACTGACTGACCAGCAGATACTCTAGGGGAGGGAAAGTCACCCTGGGGGCTTTGAGAAAAGGCTCACCTGTCCAAATTTCAAATGATGGACTAGCAAACAGAGGCATGGTGAAAATGAGATTTTAATAACACTCCTGAGAGTGGGTACCCATTGTACAGGAACATATTGATGTTTCTTTTTTTCTTTTTTCTTTTTTTATCTTTAAATTCTTTATTAGTTAAGGAATTACAAATGTGTCCTCACCCTCCCCCCCCCCCCCCATTAACCCCTACTTTTTTTTTCTTTTTTCTTTTTATTTTTCCTCTTCTGGGCGGGCTGCGGTGGGAAAGGCCGGCTGCCGCACTCCCTAACGCCTGGCCGCCCCGCCCAGCCTCGCCGCACGACAGCGGCGCCCCCTGCGGCCCCCGACCAGCCCGGAAGTCGCGGTCTCCCCCCATATTGATGTTTCT
Organism: Myotis lucifugus; assembly: GCF_000147115.1. NCBI lineage: Eukaryota > Metazoa > Chordata > Mammalia > Chiroptera > Vespertilionidae > Myotis > Myotis lucifugus. The sequence continues at coordinate 4,208 of NW_005875042.1, forward strand.
ATCTCTATCTCCCTCTCCCTTACTCTCTGAAAACTTACATGCTTCTGATTCATGAATTACTTAATAAACCCCATTAGATCTTCAAATTTACTCAACTGAATTTTGTCTTTTAACAACATTGATAGATTAAAAAGGGAACATTTATGATGATTCTCTTAATACCCGCCTATACGCTCCCCAGGGTGGGTAACTACTATCCTGAATTTTGTGTTAACCATTAAGTATGTCGGTATTCTCAAGGCCTGCCGCTGCCCCCCTATCAGGTAATCCCTTTATTTAGAAACCGAACTCAAAGTCCCATTGTATGAATGGATAGAAGCAGAATGTCACAAGTTGATCAAGTCCGAGTTTAGATCCCAGGAAACCAAGCCTTTCCTATGCCTGTAAAAGTGGCCCCAGAGCAAATATTTTTGTATGTGTGATGTTAACCACACATACAAAAATATTTTTTTTAAAATCGTGGACTATTACAGATGTCCGCCATTTCACTCGCCCAGAGTAAATTTTGAATACTAAGCCATTTCCCAGAGCCTAAAGGGTGATTACCTATTCAGATCTCATTTGCATATCCAGTGCACATTGCAAATGGTATGGTCGTTTTCATGTTTTAAAAACTCCTTTCCGCCCTAACCGGTTTGGCTCAGTGGATAGAGCGTTGGCCTGCGGACTCAAGGGTCCCAGGTTCGATTCTGGTCAAGGGCATGTACCTTGGTTGCGGGCACATACCCAGTGGGAGGTGTGCAGGAGGCAGCTGATCGATGTTTCTCTTTCATTGATGTTTCTAACTCTCTATCCCTCTCCCCTCCTCTCTGTAAAAAATCAATAAAATATATTTTTTTTTAAAAAACTCCTTTCCTACGCAGCTTTTCTAAGTATGAAAATGTTATTTTCAGAATAAACTTTTGCTGGCAGTAACGCTGGAGATACATAGCCACCATCAGTGAACTAGGAGTTGCCAGTATCCTGGAAAAGGATTACCAGGGGTGGAGCCTCCTGGCGTTCCTTAAGGGCGTGACCACTGCCTTTCCTTTTAAATTCCTGCGTAAGGGCGATCTCTACCATTGTTCACACCAGGCTCTTGGCTTGCAGATCCCAGAGTTCAGGTTGCGGTTGCGGTTGCGGTTGCGGTTGCGGTTGCGGTTGCGGTTGCGGTTGCGGGTCCCGTCTGGGGTGCGGAGGTTGCGGGGCGATACTTGGGTTCTGGCTAGGAAAGAATTCAGAGCCAAGACCCAAACTGTAAGAAAACATTTGTTTGGTAAGTCACAGCGGTGTAGAAAGAGTAATTCCTGAAAGAAATGGGCGACCGGCCCAGGGAGAGGGGCAAGGCGGTGGACTCGGAAGCGGGGCTGGAGCGCTGGGTGCAGGACGAGTTGCACTCGGTGCTGGGGCTGAGCGAGCCGCACCTCGCCCTGTCCCTGATCCGCACCGCGCAGCCTTGCGGCTCGGCCCAAGAGTTCCTGCAGCGCCTGCGGGACACCGATACCCTGGACCTTAGCGGGCCGGCCGCGGACTTCGCCCAGAGACTCTGGCACAAGGTACCTCGGAAGGCGGTGGTGGGAAGGCCAGCTCGGGCAGCCCAGCCAGAGGCCCGCGCCCTGCCAGAGAAGAACCGATCCCATAAGTTGCTGGAGGACAGCGAGGACAGCAGTGAGGCTGGGAGCAGTCTCCAGAAGACGTGTAAGCGACCAGAACACCTCAGGAAGAGGAGACTCTGGGAGGAGGAAGAGGAGGAGGCAGAGGCAGAGGTTCCTGAGAACGGGCAGAAGAAGAAGAAAACAGAAAAGCAAGCGTCGGAGGATGAATGGGAGCGCACAGAGCGAGAGCGCCTTCAGGACCTGGAGCAGCGCGAGGCCTTCGCTGAGGGGGTCCGGCGGCGGGACAGGGGGCGCACTCGCAGTGTCCCGGAGCGGCCGGACAGGAAGGCTTGTGAAGAGGCCCAGAAGCGCCTCGGGATGGCTGCGGACGACCGCAAAGCCATGGTCCCCGAGCTGCGGAAGAAGTCCCGGCGAGAGTACCTGGCCAAGCGAGAGCGAGAGAAGCTGGAAGACCTGGAGGCCGAGCTGGCGGATGAGGCGTTCCTCTTTGGGGACCTGGAGCTGAGCCAACGCGAGCGGCGGGAGCTCAGATACAAGCGCCGAGTGCGCGATCTGGCCCGGGAGTACCGGGCGGCCGGCGACCAGGAGAAGCTGGAGGCCACCAGGCGCTACCGCATGCCCGAGGAGGCCCGAGGACCACCAGCGCCAGCTGTGGATGTGGTGGAGGAGGAATCGGGCGCCCCTGGGGAGGAGCAGCGGCCCCTGAAATTCGGGGCCCCAGACGCTGCCTCCCAGGAGCCCAGGTATCAGCTGGTGCTCGAGGAAGAGGACACCATCGAGTTTGTCCGGACGGCTCAGCTGCAGGGCGCGGAGGGGCCCTCGGCTCCACCCGTTTCCACCCGGGCCCCGCAGGAGGAGTGCATGCAGGCCGTCCGCAGCAGCCTCCCCGTGTTCCCCTTGCACCAGGAGCTCCTGGCTGCCATCACTAGCCACCAGGTCCTCATCATCGAGGGCGAGACGGGCTCGGGCAAGACCACCCAGATCCCGCAGTACCTCTGGGAGGAGGGCTATGCCAAGAAGGGCCTGAAGATTGCCTGCACTCAGCCCAGGAGAGTGGCCGCCATGAGTGTGGCCGCCCGAGTCGCCTGCGAGATGGGTGTGAAGCTGGGGAACGAGGTTGGCTACAGCATCCGCTTTGAGGACTGCACGTCCGAGCGAACAGTGCTGCGCTACCTGACCGACGGCATGCTGCTCCGCAAGTTCCTCTCTGAGCCCGACCTGGCGAGCTACAGTGTGGTGATGGTGGACGAGGCTCACGAGCGGACCTTGCACACGGACCTTCTCTTCGGGCTGATCAAAGACGTGGCTCGCTTCCGACCCGAGCTCAAGGTCCTGGTGGCTTCGGCCACGCTGGACACTGCCCGCTTTTCCGCCTTCTTCGACGACGCCCCCGTCTTCCGAATCCCTGGAGGCAGGTTCCCAGTCGACATCTTCTACACCAAGGCTCCGGAGGCCGACTACCTGGAGGCCGACTACCTGGAGGCCTGTGTCGTGTCTGTGCTGCAGATCAACGTGGCCCAGCCCCCGGGGGACGTCCTGGTGTTCCTGACGGGACAGGAGGACATCGAGGCTGCCTGTGAGATGCTCCGGGAGCGCTGCCGCCGCCTGGGCTCCAAAGTCGGGGAGCTGCTGGTGCTGCCCATCTACGCCAACCTGCCCTCCGACGTGCAGGCCCGCGTCTTCCAGCCCACGCCCCCAGGGGCACGCAGGGTGGTCGTGGCCACCAACATCGCCGAGACTTCGCTCACCATCGAGGGCATCGTTTACATGCTGGATCCAGGCTTCTGCAAGCAGAAGAGCTACAACCCCCGCACGGGCATGGAGTCGCTCACGGTCACACCCTGCAGCAAGGCCTCGGCCAATCAGCGAGCCGGGCGGGCGGGCCGGGTGGCTCTGGGCAAGTGCTTCCGCCTGTACACCGCCTGGGCCTATCAGCACGAGCTGGAGGACACCACGGTGCCCGAGATCCAGAGGACCAGCCTGGGCAACGTGGTGTTGCTGCTCAAGAGCTTGGGGATCCACGACCTCCTGCACTTTGACTTCCTGGACCCCCCGCCCTGTGAGACCCTGCTGCTGGCTTTGGAGCATCTCTATGCTCTGGGAGCCCTCAACCACCTCGGGGAGCTCACCACTATAGGTCGAAAGATGGCCGAGCTGCCGCTGGACCCCATGCTATCCAAGATGATCCTGGCCTCTGAGAAGTACAGCTGTTCAGAGGAGATCCTGACAGTGGCCGCCATGCTGTCCGTCGGCGACTCCATCTTCTACCGACCCAAGGACAAGGTCATCCACACCGACAATGCCCGGGTCAACTTAATCCTCCCAGGTGGGGACCACCTGGTTCTGCTAAACGTGTACACTCAGTGGGCTGAGAGTGGCTACTCTTCCCAGTGGTGCTATGAGAACTTCGTCCAGTTCAGGTCCATGCGCCGAGCCCGGGATGGGACCAGCTGGAAGGGCTCTTGGAGCGGGTGGAAGTTGGTCTCAGTTCCTGCCAGGGGGACTCTATCCCTGTCCGCAAGGCCATCACTGCCGGCTACTTTTACCACACAGCATGGCTGACTGTCAGCGGCTACCGCACAGTGAAAAAGCAGCAGACAGTGTGCATTCACCCCAGCTCCTCCCTGTTTGAGGAACATCCTCGCTGGCTGCTGTACGTCGAACTGGTCTTCACTACCAAGGAGTTCATGAGACAGGTTCTGGAGATCGAGAGCGGTTGGCTTCTGGAGGTGGCACCCCACTATTATAAGGCCAAGGAACTAGAAGATCCTCGTGCTAAGAAAATGCCCAAGAAAATAGGCAAGACGGGGGAAGAGCTAGTCCACGGGTGGGCAACCTTTTTGTGAGTGCGTGCCAAAACCAGCAAAATCTCTGACTCAAAATTCTTCTGCTTGCCAACCCTAATTTTTTGAGAACATATTATGCCTACTTGATATCTCTTAAGGTGTAGGTATGTGAAGAACCTTGAAGAAATAATAAAACTCATTCGAGCGAAAAAAACAGTATATGATGATGAAAAATACATTTATTTTTTAATGTATACATGTACACTGATAGTCCGACAGAAAACTTTATGACTCCGTTTGATAATATCAGTGGGACTTTTGCTGCTGCATCACTGATGACAGAGATTTTACATCAGGTTTATATTTCGTGACCTTCAGAGATATGCACGAGCTACTACTTTCATCCGTCAGGCTACTCCTATTACGACACTTAACAAAATTCATCACTGAGAACAAAGATTCACAAGTGTATGTGGATAAAACCAAAACACTGGTCGGATCTAGGAAGGCAGGGAGAGTTAAGGCAGAGGCATAGAAATTGCTCTTCCCTGCTCTCATCAATCTATGTCTATGGTCTTTAAGATAACTTGTTATGTAAAGTTATTTATTTATCTAAGATGCACCTACACTGAATTTATCTGAAAAATAAAAAAGTCGATATTAAGAAAAAATTGTAAATGGAAGATTATAAGAGGGTTTCCCGTGCCAGCAAAAGTTACAGGTGTGCCATGTTTTGCACGCGTGCCAGGGGTTGCCCACCCCTGAGCTAGTCTAAAGAAAAGGGATGTCAACAGGACCGGGCATCAGCTCCTTCTCCTTCACCATATTATTATTTATTTATTTTTTAATTTAAATTCTTTATTGTTGAAAGTGTTACATATGTCTTTGCCTCTCCCCTCCCCCACCCCCTTGTCTGTGTTATTTTAATCCATTAATAGAAACAGTTTTGTGGAAAAGAAAGGGTTGGTACCCAGTGGTGTTATGCCCAGATTTCAGGATCCCCAAAAGACCAACAGGGAGCCAGCCATGTCCGATGCAAAAGCAGAGAGTCTTTTATTCAAACCCGGGCTTGGCTCTCCTACCCTCCTTACTGGCACAGCAGCAAGTGGCAGAGAGAGGGTTAGCCCAGTGGGAAGAGGAGTTTTATAGGGGGGTGGAGTAAGGGGAGGAGAGGGGACTGTGGGCCCTGCCGATTGGCCAGGCGCAAGTCGGTGTCTCGTTACACAGGATGTGGTCGTATCTATGGTGCGCACTTCCCTTGATTGTCATTGGTTAGTTTAAAGAAGTCCTGGGTGTGGCTAGCAGAGGCTTGGGCTTCCAGGAAGAAGCCTTGCCGAGCACAGGGCTGCCCAAAGGTGGAGGATCCAGGGTAAGATGGAGGGCATAGTCCTCGCCCGTTCAGTGGTTCTTTCTGGCCATTATTAAGGACTCTATGGGAAGGTGTAAGGCCTGTATCCTGACAGCGTCCCGGCCATGGTTTGTTTGGTGAAGGGGAGCTGCATGGTGACTGTTAGCACTGACTCCTGGACCCTTTCCCTTCCGTTCCCCAGGCAGTTACCAGCTCTGTACTGTAGATGAGCCTGGGAAGACACGAGCATTTCTTTAATTATTGTCAGCTGAATCCAGCAGCGTTTGCAAAGCCACCTCCTGGAAACACGTTTTGCAAGAGGCAGGAGTGTCGTCAGCTTGACCTTCATCCCAGGGGTCAGGGGGTAGGTTTTGTTATGTAAATCCAGCCAAGCACCTGGAATGAATACGACTTGGGTCCACCCAAGAATGTACATAATCTCCTTTGTCTTGATCTTTAGTAAAACTTCTTGGTATTGGCTCTGAGTCCCTGTCTCTCCATCAGAGGACAGTGGTCCCACCCACCTGCAGCTTTTTCCTTCTATCTCTGTGTCTGTCTCTTTCATTTTCTCAATCCCCAGCAGCCCCTACTCAGGAACCGAACTGCTCTCTAGCTGGGCTGGACTCGGAAAAGAGAGAAATATTTACACTGTACAGTATGAAAAGCCTGCCTTTTTAAAGTGGGAGGCCACTGTTCCGTCCTGCCCTTGCGGTGCAGCCCTGGGACAGGGACAGGACATGCAATGGATAGACCAGAAGGGAGGCTCGACACACAGCTAGCGTTTGCCAGCAGTTAGTAGAAAATAAAAACCATTTTAAATAATAAAATAAATAAAATAACAAATGCATGGAAAAGAAATGGGCTTAGGAAACAAATTATAGAGGTAAAGGAAGAGCCTTTAGAGCTTGGGAGTGAGGAAGGAAATGGTAACTGCCTGGGGCAGGGTCGGGAGGGAAAGGCAGGGGTGTGATCCTAGGAGGGGAAACCCCTGGGTACTCCTTCCATAAGGTTTTAAGTGTGGAGATTTTAGGGGAGGTCCCTGGCAAAAATTTCAACAGAATATTCAGTAGCTTTTCAGGACTGTTGTCTCCACTGATTGATTTGCTGGGGTCTTTATTTCATGCAGCTGGTCATTATTCCATGCAGCAGTGCTGGTTTTGTTGCTTATCTGGGCCTGGAGCTGAAATAAAACTTGAAGCCTAGACGTTATCTCTAGGAAGAAAAGTCCAGGGGGTCCAATCCTCTTACCAGCAGAAATGCTAGGTGAGGGAAAGTCACCTTGGGGGCTAGGTTCCACCCTACAATTGATTGGCCATTGCTAGTCACCTGGGGCTTTCCATTCTGGTGACCTTCCATATCTGACCCATTGCCCTTGCTCTGCTCATGTCTGTCTAACTGCCTACAAGTCCAACCCCTTTTTAATTAGATGGCATTGGAAAAGCTCCCCCAGGCCTGTCCCCACTCACCTCTGTTTATTCATTTCCTCTTCCCCCCCTGCCTACCTCCTCCCTTGTGTCTTATTTCTTTATCTCCCACATCTAGTCAGCCAACCATTCATGCTTTCAAGAAACGTTTCTTGAACCCAGGAGGTGCCAGTTTTTGTGGTCAATGACAGGGATATTGCTGTCAATGTTGGAATTCTCTCCTGAGAGGGCCAATACTGAGTCAGCAGCTACCATCTGCCTGCTGTCTACTCATACACTCTTCTCAATCCCACTCTCCCACCACCCCAGTTATCCACAAGAGCCCCTTTTCGTCCTGCCTCCATCACGCTGTTGCAGAAGACCGAAGAAATACCAAGCACGCTTCCTAGAAAAAGGGAAGGACCCTGTTTATTAACACTAGTGGACTCTGGGAATAATTTCCAAATCAGAGTGAGTAACATGCAGAGGGCTTCACTTTTTATAACCTTCTGGGGTCTTTGTCTTGCAGATATGGTTCTGCCCCCTTTTGTGGGCTTACAGGAAGGCCCCCAGGTGTTGGGGGTCCCCAGGCCATATCTGATGATCTGTCCTGGGGCCAGCCAGGAATAATGACCTCCCCACCTCCCAGGGCAGTGCATTGTTCACAGTTTTTATGGCCTGACACGCCTTAAACTGCAAGACCAGTTTCCTCCTCATTCCACCCCCCCCCCCCCGTCCCCTTGTCCCACAAGCTTCTTTTAGCCTTGTGGAGCAACGACCATGGGATATTATGGTGAACAGGGGTGACGACCGCTCTTAGCTACTTCCTGCTGGAAAGGGACGATGACCAAGGGGTTAGCATCCCGCTTCTTCCTCTCAGAGTGGTTTGTAGGAAGTTCTTCTGGTTTCAGGCAGGCAGAGGTAAGCAGTGGTCCCACACGCATAGAATGTTCCTGCAGGGGGCACCAGGGGTAGGTGGTGTTTTCAGCCTTGGGAGTAAAGTTGCATAGTTCATCTGGGAGGTGACCTGTTGGATGTTGGCCCTGCGTACTGCTGAAAGAAATAGGAGAAACGTTAGCTGCACATTGGCCATGACAGGTCCTATTATTATTTTTTTTGTCCAATATAACCCCCCCCTCACCCCCACGTGCATTTGGTAGTAGAGTTGTAACATGCCGCAGGCTGATAAGTATAGCTAACAAAAATCTGGCTTGATTGGGTTTTCTCGTGGACTACCCAGTCTAGCATATTTGGGTAGCGAGTTTCTAAGCAAGGAGCAAAAGATGGCATGACAAGGTGTAATCCAACAAGTTATGATAAGGCCTTTGTTTCCTTGCTGTGTGGGGAGCAGTAATTTTATGGTGCTTCTGTGTCCCAGCAAGAGCAGAGGAGTTCTCTTCCTGGTACTAGTCTCAGATTCCGCTGGCACTCATAAAAAAAAAACACAAAACAACAAAATAAGCCCTAACTGGTTTGGCTCAGTGGATAGAGCATCGGCCTGCAGACTGAAGGGTCCCAGGTTCGATTCCAGTCAAGGGCATATACCTTGGTTGCGGGCACATCCCCAGTAGGGAGTGTGCAGGAGGCAGCTGAATTGATGTTTCTCTCTCATCAATGTTTCTAACTCTCTATCCCTCTCCCTTCCTCTCTGTAAAAAATCAATAAAATATATTTTTTTAAAAAGACAAAATAAGAATTATTAGATAAAACCAGTGATTATCCAGAAATACTAGAGCATGTTATGTTAGGAGGAGATAAGAAAGAAAGATTAGTGTTAGGGAGAATTCAGCAGGGTGTTATCTGAATTCCTTGGAGCAGGTTGCTTGGCCAGGTCTGCTGTCTTCTTGAAGGTGATCTGCAGAGGGTGTTTCTGGTCAGAGGTCACCTTCCACTTAGGCTGGGCATCACTCAGCTGGTGGGCTGCCTTCACCCGGGAGTGGTGGATCCAGGTGTTTAGTCCTGAGAGCTGTGGGGGTGGTTAATATGACTGGATAAGGTCCCTTCCAGGTAGGCTTGAGGGGCTCCTTTTTCAATCCTTTAACCCAAACCTGATCTCCAGGTTTATAAGGATGTACAGCTGTTTCGTAGAGAGA
>NW_005875043.1:0-7201 GCF_000147115.1 Myotis lucifugus
AAAGAAAGAAAGAAAGAAAGAAAGAAAGAAAGAAAGAAAGAAAGAAAGAAAGAAAGAAAGAAAGAAAGAAAGAAAGAGAAAGAGAGGAAGGAAGGAAGGAAGGAAGGAAGGAAGGAAGGAAGGAAAGAAAGAAGGAAGGAAGGAAGGAAGGGAGGGAGGGAGGGAGGGAGGGAGGGAGGAAGGAAGGAAGGAAGAAAGAAAGAGAAAGAAAGAAAGAAAGAAAGAAAGAAAGAAAGAAAGAAAGAAAGAAAGAAAGAAAGAAAGAAAGAAAGAAAACCTGCAGGATAATGATTTTTTTTTTTTACTTGGAACACTAGAACAGAAGGTCTACGGATATTTTATTTTTACATTGTTTTTCAGATACTTTAAACATATTAAATTATTTTTAAAAAATAAGTACATATGCTAAATTTTGACACATTGCACCCCACAAGCTCATAATATGTGCAGCCTGCTGGATTCATTTTCATGTGGAACTTAAGGTTTCTCCTGCTCCCTCTATTTTTTTTAAATTAAATCTTTATTGTTCAGATTATTACATTAGTTACTCTTTTTTCCCACCATAACTCCCCTCCACCCAGTTCCAACCCCACCCTCTGCCCTCACTCTCCCCACCCACTGTCCTCATCCATAGGTGCACGATTGTTGTCTAATCTCTTCACTCACCCCCACACCCCTTTCTCTCCCCCCCCAAGAATAGTCAGTCCATTCCCTTTCTATGTCCCTGATTCTATTACAGTCACCAGTTCATCAGATTATTTATTCACTTGATTTTTAGATTCACTTGTTGATAGATGTGTATTTGTTGTTCATAATTTGTATCTTTTACCTTTTTCTTCTTCTTCCTCTTCTTACAGGATACCTTTCAGCATTTCATATAATACTGGTTTGGTGGTGATGAACTCCTTCAGCTTTTTCTTATCTGTGAAGCTCTTTATCTGGCCTTCACTTCTGAATGATAGCTTTGCTGGATAAAGTAGTCTTGGTTGCAGGTTCTTGGTATTCATCACTTTGAATATTTCTTGCCATTCCCTTCTGGCCTGCAAAGTTTCTGTTGAGAAATCAGCTGACAGTCGTATGGGTATTCCCTGTAGGTAATTGAGTCTCTTTCTCTTGCTGCTTTTAAGATTCTCTCTTTGTCTTTTGCTCTTGGCATTTTAATTATGATGTGTCTTGGTGTGTTCCTCTTTGGATTCCTTTTGTTTGGGGTTCTCTGCGCTTCCTGGACTTGGAAGTCTATTCCTTTCACCAGGTAGGGGAAGTTTTCTGTCATTATTTCTTCAAATAGGTTTTCAATATCTTGCTCTCTCTCATCTTCTGGCACCCCTATAATTTGGATGTTGGTACGCTTGAAGCTGTCCCAGAGGCTCCTTACACTATCTTCATATTTTCTGATTCTTTTTTCATTTTGCTCTTCTGGTTGGGTGTTTTTTGTTTCTTCATATTTCAAATCTTTGACTTGATCCTTGCGACCCTCTGGTCTGCTGTTGGGAGTCTGTATAATATTCTTTATTTCAGTCAGTGTATGCTTAATTTCTAGTTGGTCCTTTATCACAACATCGAGGGTCTCATTAGATTTCTTGAGGATCTCACTATATTTATCGGCGGTCTTACCAGTCTTTTTGAGGGCCTTACTCATTTTATCGGCGGCTTCTAAACAGTTCTTTAAAGACCTTAAAAGTGTGGTTTTGAACTCTATATCCAACAGTTTGCTTTCCTCCAATTCTGTCGTTTGTGTCCTGTTTCTTTGTCTTGGCATTTTTTATGCTTCGCTGTGTCGATAGAGTGCCTTTCTGTGCTAAGTGTCCCAATTACCTGAGGTAGACACTCTTGGTGCACCCCCTTGTGGGCTTTGTGCACAGTCTTGTTGTGGTTAAGCCTTGATTGTTGTAGTTATCACTGTGAGGAATTGACCTCCAGGCCAATTGGCTGTGAGAATCAGCTGTGTGGGGCTAGACTTGCTTCGATGGGGCTTTGGTGCTCACTGAGTCTGCCCCCTGAGTGTGTCTTTTATGGTTCCAGGGAGCTTCAAGCTGGGTGGTCCCACTCTGACCTCTGGGCTTCCTGGCTCCTGGATCTCTAGGGAGATGCTAATCTAGCTTTTGCCTGGGGCTATCCAGCAAAAGCCTCCCTGCAGGGCTTGGGAGGGGTGGGTCCCACGGGATCAACAGGGCGGGGTTAGCAGTTATGGCTGCTCTCAGTCTTGCCCTCAAAGGCTCTGCTTCTCAGTGTCCCAGTAGTGGCTGCAAGCCCCAAGGAGAGAAAGCTGCCCTAGGGTTCTGAGCGATGCCAGACAGTCCCGCTTCTCCCTTATGAGTCTGGGTCCCTAGAGACTCGCCCGGAACTGGAGCTCAGAGCCCGAGACTTCCTCCCGATTGAAAACGACAACGGCGCCCTCAGCCTCCAGCCCACTCCAAATGCACTCCGAACCTTAGTATTTTACTTCAGCACTGCGCCTCCTCTGAGCCTCGGTATGCTTTTCTCTTTCCTCCTAGTTGTAGAACTTCCACTCAGCCAGCCTTCCTGTGGTTCTGGATGATGTCCGTTCCGTCTTTTAGTTGTATTTTTGAAGTGGTTGTTCGAGGCAGCAAACTCCCGTGTTTACCTATGTCGCCATCTTGGTTTCTCCCCCTGCTCCCTCTATTGAATTAAAAGTATCACATCCACTTAGCAGTTCTAGTAGTAATGAGGAAGTACGATAGCACTGTTCTGGATAAGATAAGATGTGAATCAACTGTGATCATTCATAGTGACTTATCTATGAGTATTGCAAAATCCATAGAAATAAATCCAGAAGCTGAAACTAATGAAACACTTCTGTTATCGGTGGAAGTGGAGTCCTTGGGGTGCCATGAGAAAAGGAATTTCTTGAGGCCCCCACAGGAGGATGGGGTTTCATGGAAAGCTTTACTGATGATGTAAAATTAAGGGGGTTCTGCTCCCAGGTCCCATCTCTGTCCATCCCACCATGGAAGAAGTCCAATCTTGTCTTCAGCAGGGCCAGAGTCAAAGCAGCTGCTCATCGTTTCTGCCTCATATTAAAGTCCAGTCCAATCCAGCCTCTGGCTAGCTTAGCTTGTTCCCAGCCGCAGTCCATTGCGTGTGGGGTTCGCACAGCCTTGGGCCATGAGGCTACTTAAGGCCACATCGCTATGGAGAGAGAAAGGGCAAGCGCACAGATCAGTGTGGGTCACAGAACAGGGGAGAGCAAGAGTGAACAAGAGGAATGGAGAGAGAAAGCCCCTTTGGCCATTTTAACCACAGCTTTGCCCACTTCTGAGGGGGTCCAACCCCTAGTCAGTCCATTGTAACCCAGGCTAGACTGACAGGCAAGCACTTCCCCTGCATCACTCGGACTTCTACTGCCCATGTGCCTATTTCCCCTTTTGTTCTATCCCTTCCCACAGTGATCTGCAAGGAATGGGCCAGGGGTTCCCTGGGGAGCATAAAGCTGTAGCTTTCTGGCGAAGCTGCCCAGATGACCATGATTATAATGCTTGTCCTCCTCTTTGCTCTCTTCCTATTATTAATATTAACTAACTAATTATAATGATAACACTGCACCTAGTCATAATCAGATATGCATCATACATTTCTTGATTGACTTTGTAAAACTCAGACATGATAACTTGGAAATTGAAAAACAGTCTATGTCAAAAATAGTTTCTGTTTAAAATTTTAAAAAATAAAGATTACACTTACCTTTTAATTTTGGTGTCTTATATAAGTTTCTATGAAAAAGTGGTTCTGTTTATAATGACATTCTAAAATAATTTAACTATGTCTGTGCTCTCCACATGTTTTCTGGTCATACATCCAAAGTTTAAAAAATTGTTATATTCCCTAATGTTTATATGCTAGCTTCATTATATAACAAATATCTACTAGTATACTCATATTTTATATTCATTATGAAACTTATCCCTCCCCCCAAAAATGCCAAAAGAATCCTAAAGAATGATGTAAAAATAAATATAAATAAAAATTCTAAAAATTTCTGTCTTGACTTCATTGGACCATCTTGTATACCCGCTTGAGGTTCTTGTCCCATGATTTTCAGTACTTCCAGTATGAGCTACTTTCTGCTTTGTTGCCTGTTTCAGGTTATTGATTTATGGTGATGACTACTCTTATACTATACAGAGACTTGTTTAAAGGGCTTTTTTTTTTGAGACATGCTCATTCATTTTCATATACACCTACACAAAGGTCAGTTTTCTTGGGGAGTGCTCCTTCATTCCATATTTGTTTGTAAATATTTGTGCCCCATTACACGACTGTTAAATTTTTACTTGTCATAAAATTTTAGATAAGAGGCTTCAGGAAACATTTGTGTTAGTGATAAGGAATGATGAATCAAAGAGGTGACTGAACAGAAAACGATTTTTACCACAAGCATTACCACCCACCACCTGCTCCTAGAAAATGATTTCACACATTGAGAAGATAAAGAAAACTCCAAAAAGAGCATTTTTCTAAATTAGCTGTAATTTCATGTGATAAGGAAATAAGAAAGACACTGCTAAAGCCTACATATGTGTCTGTCAAACATTTGCACAATTGTTTCAGCCCTAGCAATCATAAGTTAACTAAGATATTAGATCTTGGAGGGCAGGACTCATGTTGTTCATTCTTTTTTTTTCTTAATATGTTTTATTGATTTTTTACAGAGAGGAAGGGAGAGGGATAGAGAGTCAGAAACATCAATGAGAGAGAAACACCGATCAGCTGCCTCCTGCACACCTCCTACTGGGGATATGCCCTCAACCAAGGTACATGACCTTGACCAGAATCAAACCTGGAGCCCTTTGGTCCACAGGCTGACACTCTGTCCACTGAGCCAAACCGGTCAGGGCAGTGTTGTTCATTCTTATGTGTCCTAATATGCTTTTTCAGAAACCGGACCTCAACTGTTTGTTGAGTGTATGTTAGTGGATTAATGAATGAATGAGAATTTATACCTTTTCCCCAGATTCAGTACAAGTAATTTTGGTTATGACTAGCAACCTGAATTGCTTAGTACATATAAACTACCAAAAGTTCTGTACGCTCTTGGAAGTCTCAGTTTTCATGGTGCTAAATCTTCACTCCATTATATATAGTTTCATATATTTGTACTTCCCTCAAACTTTATGTTAATAGAAACTCAATTATTACAGTTTGACTTCTGACATTTTTAAACAGTTTTGTCCATGGGGTGCTGTATTATAGTTTTGTTCCCATTTTTCCTACATTAGGTATATTGACCTTCCTGCATATGTGGTTATGATTTTCATTAAATTGGCAACATTTTCATATATTATTTCTTTACATATTTTTTTTTCTGATTGCTCCCCTAATCCCCCCCAGACCCCCGTCCCCAAGACACACACACACTTCAGGGAATCCAATTACATCCTATATAATAAAAGCCTAATATGCTAAGTGTCAGGATAACTGGTTGGCTGTTCAAACAATCAAAGAGTAATATGCTAATGATGTTAAGGCCATTCAACTGATTGCTATGACACACACTGACCACCAGGGGGCAGACAGTCAACAGTCATTATGATGTGCACTGACAACCAGGGGGTAGATGCTCTGACCAGTAGCTTAGGTTGCTGCTGGGGTCTTGACAATCAGGACTGAGCAAGAGGGGCTAGACACACCCTGGAGACCTCCTGCATTCCCTCCCTGGCTGGCCAACCTCACACATCTCTCCCTGGCCTCAGTAGTGTACTGGTGGTGTCCCTCGGCCTGGCCTGCACCATCTCCCAATCTGGGACTCCTCAGGGGATGTTGGAGAGCCAGTTTCAGCCAGATAACACAGGGGTAGTGCCGCCCAGCCAGAAGCCAGGCTCAGGGCTGGTGAGTGCAGCAGCGGTGGCAGGAGCCTCTCCTGCCTCCGTAGCAGCACTAAAAATGTCCAACTGATGGCTTAGGGAATGGGCCTAAGCCATCAATCAGACATCCCCCTAGGGCTCCCAGACTGTGAGAGCGGCGCAGGCTGGGCAGACTGAGGGACCTCCCCTACCCCGGCCGCCCCCCCGACCCCCAGCACACGAATTTCATGCACTGGGCCTCTAGTATATACTTATAGTAGGCCATTAGACATTGTCCCACAACTAACTGAGGCTCTTTTCATTGTTTTCCTATCTTTTTTCTCCATGTGTTTTATTTGGGATAGTTTCTATTGCTAAGTCTTTAAACGCTCTAATCTACTCTTCTGTCTGATCTAATCTGCTGTCAATCCCATCCACTGTATTTTCTATCCTGGATAATATAATTTTTATCTCTAGCAGTGAAACTTGGGTCTTTTTTCATATCTTCACTGTCTAAACTCAAGACTCAAATCTATACATTGAAAAGGCACATTTGGACTAGGAAATATTGGCCCAGAATGATGAGAACAAACAGAGCTCTGTTTGCAGCAATGGCAGAGCAGATGACTTGGGCCTGCTCTCTCATTGAAAACAACCAAAAAAGCTGGAGAAATTACACAGGAGTGGGCAAAAGTAGGTTTACAGTTGTGAGTATGGGAAATGTTTATTACTGTACTGTTTATTAATTATTGTATTATTTATTATTATTATTAACCTACTTTCTCCCACCCCTGTATATCTGTTTGAAACTATCAGAAAGCAAAGCGTAAGGATTTAATGGGGTTAAAATCTGTGATGAGGCTGCCCACATGGGGGCAGCCTTACACAGGCTGTCAGAGCCTATTAGAGAGCACTCAGGGGGAGGAAGGGTGTGAGTTCCAAGAGTCCATAGGAAAGGAGAGATGAGTTTGGCATTTGAAACCGCCTCTGCCAATTCTGAAAGTAGAGGCCAAGAGGTCTAGAAGCTAAACACAGTTTTTAACAGACGCATGGGGCTGAAGGGACAAAAATTAGAGTTGAGGGCTGCAAGGAAAAATTAGACACCTCAGGTTTTAATTTGAAATGCGAAACAGTTCATCCAGATTCCAATGATCTCAATTCTGTTTGGATTAAAGGGACTACAAGTGACTAATGTCTACCTGCCTGGCAGAAGCAAAAGTAAGTTATCTAGGAGAACAACATCGTCCAGAGCTTTGAACTGTCTACAGTTGGTCAAGGGTGATTCTGCGGCTCAGTTGAAAATAACCGGACTTGCCAGGAGACAAGATCTGGACAAAAGTCAAGAGAAATGACCATGGAAACAGGTCTGTACGGGATCTGATGCTCTCAGCCAGGGGTCA
>NW_005875043.1:7435-13665 GCF_000147115.1 Myotis lucifugus
AAGCCTGAAGTATTTACTGTCTGGCCCTTTACAGAAAAAGTTTATTATCCCCCCAATCTAAGCAGCTACTTCAATAATAGTGGAATAGTAAACAGAGGATCAATATAGCCAACAATTGGAAAAGATAATAAAATAGATAAAAGCTAATGAGGCTCATGAAGAGAGGGACAGGGACTGAGGCAAAGGTACAACTAACCAGTCTGAGGAATTGAAGGGGGACATTAACAGAAATTCTGCATAAATGAAAAAATAAAGAGCATTTAACAAACAAATTATGCTAATAAACTTAAAAATTTATGTTTATTGGAAAAACTATCTTTGCTGTTAAAAGTCTTACAGATGTCCCTGGTCTCCCCCCCTCCCCCAATTTGCCCTCTCCATCCCACTCATCTGAAAAATTCTTAGGGCAAACACGAACTTACCAAAAGTGACAAACACTAGCTGGTTTGGCTCCGTGGATAGAGCATCGACCTGTGGACTGAAGGGTCCCGGGTTTGATTCTGGTCAAGGGCACATGCCTGGGTTGTGGACTGGATCCCCAAGTAGTGGATGTGCAGGAGGCAGCAAATCAATGATTCTCTCTCATTATTGATGTTTTTATCTCTCTCTCTCTCCTCTCTCTTCCTCTCTGAAATCAATAAAAGTATATTTAAAAATAGAAGAGTAAATAGTCCTCTGTCTATTAAAGAAATTGAATTTCATAATTCCCACAAGGAAAACAAGAGGTGAATTCATTCTAAAGTTCAAGGAAGAAGTAACACAAATTACAAAAAAACCTTTTAGAGAATAAAAAAGGGTAATCTGGCCTCACCTGAGCAGGGTGAGGAGGGAATCCATGCCAGTCCCAACCCAGTGTGTGGCATCAGAGCCCATGGGAGGTGATGAGGCTGCCCACATGGGGGGAGCCTTACATAGGCTGTCAGAGCCCAGAGTTAAAGAGAGAGAGAGAGAGAGAGAGAGAGAGAGAGTGTCCATGTGGAGGGACAGCCTTGTAGAGTGTTACGACCCCAGGTGAATGAGGGAAGGGGTCCTGAGGGAAGGGGTCCTGATGGCTGTATGCTGGCACTGGAGTCAGAGCCTGAGAAAGGGGAAGAAAGCCAGCTGTGGATCCATGCAGGGGGGTGGCCTTGTGTGGGGTGGCAGAACCCAAGCAGGGAGAGGCGATGTCTGGGTGGGTAAGAGGGGAGCAGTGGAGATGAGAGGTTAATTACATATGGGAGACTGAAAATAGGTAGGATTCTCATTGTCTGAGAAGAAAGTTCCAAATACAGAAAGGGTGAAGACTAGAATGAGCCCTGTGGTTTTGGATTGGAGTTTTATGTGCATAAATATATTTCCTATGTTTGTCCACGCCACCCCCTGCTGGTCAGCACACATCATAGCGAGCAATCGAGCTCCCGGTCTTCTGGTTGAACTCCTGAGGGGACACTTTGCATATTAGCCTCTTTTATATATAGATTTCACAAATGTTAAATAAGTGGAATCATTCAGCATGTATACTTTTGAAACTGGCTTTTTTCATTTGGCATAGTTTCCTTAAGGTTCCGCCAAGATGTATGTATCAACAGTTTGTTCCTTTTTCATTGCTGAGAAGTATCCCATGGTGTGGACATACCATGGTTTGTTTAACCTCAGTCACCCATTAAAAGAAATCTGGACCGTTGACAGTTTGTGGCTATTAAGAATAAACTGCTATAAACATTCATGTACTAGTTATCTTTCCTTTTTCCTTTCTCTCTGGGCATTCACCAATCTTGATGAGTCAAACCTCCTAAATATCTCTTGAACCTGCCCCACCATCATCTGCCATCTGGATTACTTGTCACTTAAAATATATATGTTGGAGAGAGGCGAAGGGAGGGAGGGAGGGAGAGAGAGAGAGAGAGAGAGAGAGAGAGAGAGAGAGAGGAAGAAAAGAAAGAAAGAAAGAAAGAAAGAAAGAAAGAAAGAAAGAAAGAAAGAAAGAAAGAAAGAAAGGAAGGAAGGAAGGAAGGAAGGAAGGAAGGAAGGAAGGAAGGAAGGAAGGAAGATGAAAGAAAGAAAGAAAGAAAGAAAGAAAGAAAGAAAGAAAGAAAGAAAGAAAGAAAGAAGAAAGAAAGAAAGAAAGAAAGAAAGAAAGAAAGAAAGAAAGAAAGAAAGAAAGAAAGATAGAAAGAAAGGAAGGAAGGAAGGAAGGAAGGAAGGAAGGAAGGAAGGAAGGAAGGAAGAAAGATGATAGATAGATAGACAGACAGAAGAAGAAAGAAAGAAAGAAAGAAAGAGAGAAAGAAAGAAGAAAGAAAGAAAGGGAGGAAGAAAGGAAGAAAGGAAGAAAGGAAGAAAGACTAATGTGAGAGAGAAACATTGATTGATCGCCTCCCATATGAACCATAACAGGTGACTGAACCAGCAACCTAGGTGTGTGTCCTGACCAGGGATCCACCTGGCAGCCTTTCAGTGCATAGGACTACACTCCAACCAACTGAGCCACACCAGCCTGGGCTACTTGTCATTTCTCTGGCTGAATCAAATCTAGGGTGATTTTTTTAAAGCTTTTGATCCTGTTACTCTCCAGTTTCATACTTATGACTAGCTTCTCATTGTCTTGGGGATTACGTCTCAAATCGCACTTCTCTGCTCGCCCCTCCAACCTCATTTCTCTTCACCAGTTTTCACCAGACATCCTCGCACATCTTTCAGTGTCTGCATGGCAGATGGAGGAAAGAGCAGGGGTAAAGGCAGAGGGTGAGAGCATGGCAGATGCCAGCAAGGATAAAATCGCTGTCCCTGGTGGGAGAGCGCATGCAGAGTTCACTAGGCTAGTGCTCTGCATTAGGCTTAGTGATTGCATGGTAGGTTTCAAACACAATAACTTGCAGCACAGCATTGATTGGCGCTACCGTAGAATTAATTCCTCTGGTGTGTGTTAAATCTCCTTATTTCCTCTTGGTTTGAACCTGACTCAACACACAACAACAGCAAGACCATGGAGTAAATTAAGTGTGCAAGTTAACTGGTTTCTGGAACTTGGATCATGTCAGGAGACTCAGGAAAGAAATGATCTTGCTATTTTGCAAAGAGCGGGAGTTTAAATGACAGGGATATTGAAAGCTAAAAGAACAGAAAGTGATCACTAATGCTTGGGGGGAAAGAACTGGTCTGAATGAGGCAGACCCCAATTATTTACCATTTGCCAGCGTCCCACGCACCCCAGGACCCAACAAAATTTAGCCTTTGGGTGGGGTCAAGCCCTGCCCCCAATGCAGGAAATGTTCCCAGGGATGTCCCTCTGACCTGCAGCCAGGCTGCTGGACTCGCAGGGAGCCGATGCTGGGAGTGCTGGTCCTGTTCCCTAGGCTGTTCTACAGCCTGACGAAGGCCAGCAGCTCCACTAGTTGAGTGAGGAATTGCTTCACCTTAACCTTTCAGCCTGGAGAGGTGCAAGGTGTTGTTCCTCCTCTACCCTTGGCTCCCACCCTCCCAACTCGCCCACCCCTGCATCTCCCAGGAGGGATGCTGCCTCAGCAGAGGTGAGACCAGGCTCTCTGCTTCCCTGAGCTGAACTCCACGGGGATGGGAGCCGCGCAGCTGCCCAGCCATGGTCAGCTCCAAAGAAACGCATTGCTTTCACTGGCAAGTGATTATTTCTGCTCTTTGACGAAACCCGTGCCAATGCCTCCTTCCATTAAGGCAAACAATTTTGATTGACGGGTGCCCATCATTTTAGAAGGCTTTCCCTCCCCCCATGCAGTTTTTCATGTTCCTCATCAAGTAATTTCCATTATTGAATGCTAACAGAGAAAACAGGATTGCAGAAACAGTCACAAAAAGTAGTGATGGCATAAATTATAGTGAAAAAGACTGTGAAGACAGAGGGGTCTGTCCCAATTGTCTGAGTCACTGAAAACCAAACACCGAGGCTTACCTCCGGGGTTAATGGAGACCTGAATCATGGAACCAAAGAGCCATGTTCTGGAAACCAATTTAACCTCTAGGGCTCTCACTTCCCACTCTCCAGTCACAGTCTAACCAGAGCAAGTCTACATCCAATAGTCTAGGTAATAGTGCAGTGGGTGTACATCCGTATACCGTAAGTGGGTGCAAGAAACATCACTTTGCTTTTCTAAATCAAGCAACACTTACCTCTGAGTCCCACTTCCCCAAGTGCTGAGGCACTGAGTTCTTTTTAGCTCCTTTAGCTGCTGCTGTTTTAACACTTGGAGCTGCCCAGGAGCTTCCAAGCATCTCAAGAAACTACAAAGTCCAGCAACTGCAGAGCTTGGGGAAGACCTTGGAGCTTCAGGCCGTGCCTGAGACATTCACACGGGGGTTAGTGCCCACGCTGCCCAGGCACATTTGAAGGCAGGAAGCGCCTTTTCTGAGATTCACCGAGTCCCAAGGCAGGGCAATTTGTGTTCCATGTCCCCAGCAGCTACCTGCCATCCAAGAGGCTCTTTGCCATTGCTCTGGGCCCACTTGGAAGTGGGGATGCAGGGCCCTGGCACCCTTTGAACCAGGAAGTTCAAAGGCCTATCGTCTTAGATCTGGCCACATTGGCCTCCTCAATGCCCTTGGCCTCAGTGGCTCTCCTCTCCACTTTATCCTCCCCCTCAATGAACTGAGTCTCCCAAACAAAAACCTGCATGCGACGTAGTGTCACAGGAGCTTGGCAACTTGTGTTTTATTCCAAGAACTGCAAAGGCTATTCTTGTAAGAGCTTTCTTCAGTCTTTTAAAAAAATTAATTATGCAATAAAATGATTTTACCAAAATTGCTCTGTGCTGAGATAGTCTCTCAGGTTACTCTCTATATAGCTTATGTGCCAATTTACTGCTCAGTGAAAATGAACATTTAACTTCTTTCCTTTTTGGGGGCGGGGGGATGGGCTCAGCCCACACCTCTTGTCCCTCCAGCAGTTTCTGTGACTTTCCTTGGTCCTGCAAGGAAGAGACGAGGTTGCCACACAACAGAATGGGGCAAAGTCAAGAACCTCCATGGCGGGGCCCGGGGTCTGGCCACTTCAGTCAGCACCACATCTGCCACATGTTCTAGAGTCGGAATGTTGAAGTCTACAGTCTGGAGTGGGCCTCTGTGATCTCAGGCCACAACTCAGGGGACAGGAGACAGGGAGCAGTCCCTCCCCACTTTGTCCCCTCCTCCTCAGAGGAGTAGTGAACCCACGCCCTGGCTGCACTAGGCTGAGGGAGGGTGTCACGTGACCTCTCCCCTGTCCCGAGCCCTGCAGTGCAGCAAGGTAAATGTACACAGGAGTCTAATCCCTGCACAGCTGCTGACCACACACATCTCTTGCCTCCTCTGGGCCTCAGTTTCCTTGACCAGAATCGAACCTGGCACCTTCAGTTCGCAGGCCAACGCTCTATCCACTGAGCCAAACTGGATAGGGCTTCCACTTAATTCCTTTTAAGAATTCCTATTAATTGGCTGTTTGATCTCTCTTTTTTTAAAAGAATATGTTTTTATTGATTTCATAGGGAAGGAAAGAGAGATAGAAACATCAATGATAAGAGTCATTGATCAGCTGCCTCCTGCATGCCCCCTACTGGGGATCAAGCCCTAAGCAAGGCATGTACCCTGACTGGGAATTGAACCAATGACCTCTTGATTCATGGGTTGACCATCAACCACTGACCCACACCAGCTGGGCTCTTTGATCTCTTTATTCTTGAATTCTCTCATCTTTTCTCTCCTGTTTTGTTTTTTAATCTGTCTTTTTATGCTATTTCTGAGAACATATCTCAAATTTATCTCTTAACTCATCTAGTAACTTTTTTATTCAGATCAGGGGCTCCTTTTTATTATCTGATTATTTCTTTAATATAGTATCCTTACTTGTTCCATGGATATGGTATTTTGTCATTTCTCTGAGGTATTCTAGATGTTCTTTAGGATTGACTTGGAAAGAATATAAAGAGAACCAAAGATCATATATTTTAATGGGCTTCTCTCTCTTTGGGTCCAGAAAATCTGTCTCATTATTTATTATTAAAGAATTAAGTTCAGCTGGCATGGCTAGGTGGTTGAGCACTGACCTATGAACCAGGAGGTCACAGTTCTACAGGCCCGGGTTGTGGGCTCAATCCCCAATGGGGGGTGTGCAGGAGGCAGCCGATCATTGATTCTCTCTCATCCTTGATGTTTCTATCTTTCTCTACCTCTCCCTTCCTCTCTGAAATCAATAAACATATATTAAAAAAATAAAAAAGAATTAAAATTAGTTCTAGTTAGTAAAA
>NW_005875044.1:0-13430 GCF_000147115.1 Myotis lucifugus
TTTTTTCTGGGGGTCGTCCCACACTTCGGCCCTTGCAGACTCTGTTGGTCCATCGGGGTTTCTCTCCCCTGGAAACGCTTAAGACCAAATCAGAGGTGGTCACCCCCCCCGCACGTTAGAAACCACCCGAGAATCTTTGTAAAATCCTGATTTCTGGGCCTCATCCTCCGGAAATTCTGTTTCTTTGTTATGGGGTTGGGGCCACAACATTAGTAACACAGAAACAGGATTTCCGGAGGATGAGGCCCAGAAATCAGGATTTTACAAAGATTCCCAGGTGGTTCTGATGTGCAGCCAAGGTTGAGAACCACTGCACTAAAGGGTGAGGGACGAGACTGTTTTAAAGTTCAGGGCGCTGTCGTGTGGAGTCAGATTCCCCGTCCGACGGGGTGAGCGTCTACCTCCCAGACCAGCCTCAGAAAGGAAACACCCCACATGCCTTTGGGGGTGACCACGGCTCGCTCATTCCCGCCTGAACCTTGGCTGTCCTCAGTTCAGGCCGTGACGCCTGTGATCTCACTGTTTTTCTTCGTGCTCCTCGCGAACGCCAGAGGCTAATTCTTCCTAGAAAAGCCCATCTTTGGCGATAACGCGCCACGTGTTTTCAGTTAAGGAGGCCGCCGGGGGCGAGCAGCATCTTATCCTCACGGGCCTGTGGCCTGTCCGTGCACGCCAGGCCCTGGAGCCAAAACTCCCGCTGCTCCGCCCTGTGAGCTGGTTCAGCTGAGCCGTCAGTCACCTGGCGCCGTATCGAGATGCCAGCGGGCACCAGCGGCTGACGAAAGCCTCTGTGGTTGCAGTACCTGTGGCTCATCTCCAGTGCGGGGGGGGGGAGGGGGGGGCCTTGAGGTCACTCCGGTTCTCGGGCACATGCAGCTGCCGTCTGGCCCAGGGGGGAGGGGACCTTTCCTGGCGTGTTTCTCGTTCGCCTTGTTTGGGAAATGCTCTCTGGGTGGCAGGGCAGCGGGCGAGCCAGGGGCTCAGTCACTGTCCTGTGTCGGAGGCTCTGGGGCCTGTGCAGGCCGCCTGGTCCCTCCCGCTCAGCGACCACGAGTGCCTGTCCGAGCTCCGTGACGAACGGCAGGTCGTAACTCTGAGGACAAAGATGTTGCTGTTCTCTCTTACATGTTTGATTGATTGATTGATTGATTGATTGATTTTAGGCAGAGGAGCCGGGGTGGGGGGAGAGAAACATGGCTGTGTTGCTCCACTCCTCTGTGCATTCGCTGGTTGACCCTGTGTGCCCTGACCTGGGACGGAACCCACAGCCCCGGTGATGCGGACGATGCTCATGAGAATACAGACCGTCTGAGCCGAAGCCCACCCCCAAGCTCACGGGAGGCATAAGTGATGATGAAGACGAGGGCCGTCCGTGGCCTCGGACCAACCCACGGGCCTGGTGTGCGTGGCCCAGAGTCCCGGCTCTGAGCGGCTCCCGGACACGTAGGGAGCGAGGCCCTGGGGCGGCCGGTACTGACCAGCCCGAGGGCCCCCCTGGGCTCAGCGCGCAGTCACACCTCAGAGGAACCCCAGTGCTGACCTGTTTCACCCCAGAAAGTCCACGTGCTTTTCGGGGGGGAGGTCAAGGGTCACACGCAGCGTCCCTCAGCCCGTTTGGGTCGGGACCAAAGGGACGGCATCCAAACGCGGGTGTGAGCCCAGGATCGGGCCGTCCGAGGCCCAGAGGACGCGAGGAGGTGAGAGCGATGCTGCGGGCGTAACGGAGGGGTCACCAGCGGATGGGGGGAGGAAGGCACCCTCCGTGTCTGAGGGCCACTGGCCCCGGGCCCTGCGTCGTCTGGAGAAAAGTTTAAATTCTGTTCCTTCCGTTGAGCTTCGTTGCCTGTCGGCTGATTAAAACGGTGGTTCCCACCCTGGCTGGTGTGGCTCAGTGGATAGAGCGTCGGCCTGAGGACTGAAGGGTCCCGGGTTCGCTTCCCGGTCGGGGCACGTGCCCGGGTTGTGGGCTTGGTCCCCAGAAGGGGACGTGCAGGAGGCAGCCGATCAGTGATTCTCTCATCATTGATGTTTCTCTCTCTCTCTCTCCCTTCTTCTCTGAAATCAATAAAAATCTGCTAAAATAAAATAAAATAAAATAGTTGTCCCAAAACCCCCAGGGCATCATTCCTCAGTCACCCCTCCGTCTACACAGCATCAAGACAGCTTTCCAAGGGGCAAAAGGCGCCTCTTCCCTCAGTGATCAAACCCAGTGATATGCCAGTCCCGGCCTGGTCGGGGGTGGGTGGCGGTGAGATGTGAAGCTGTAGGCCCGCTGCCTGTTTTCCTGGCTTGCTTTTAAGAAACAAACAGAGAAAAGAACTTTCATTTCGCGGGGGCAAGGGCCCTGATGGTCAGGATGTATTCCTCCTCCTCGCTGGCCTTGCTTGACAGTAAGGCAGTCCCTTTCCCAGCATCCTTCCTGGGGTCCCCCTCCCTACTTACTGGGGCCAACCTGGTGCAGACGAAGGTCCGGGGACCAGCCTCCAGGACCTTGGGTAAGACGCCTCGTCAGTGTTCGAGTTGTCGCATCAGCGGTAATACTCTCTCCAGGCGTTCCCATGACCCTTACAGATCAATTCTTGCCAATCGATCAGTGTGGATAGCATCTCCTCGTAATTTGACTGACACGTGCATGGTCCCCGGTACCTGGAGGAGCTTTTCTCTTCGATGAATTGTTAGCTGGGTCTTTTGTCCAGTTTTTCATGGGGTAGTTTGTCTTTTTCTCATTTATTTGTACATGATAGATGGATAGATGGGTGGATGGATGGATGGATGCATAGATGGATGGGTGAATGGATGGATGGTGGAAGGATAGGTAGATGGATGGGTGAATGGATGGGTGGATGGATGGATGCATAGATGGATGGATGAATGGATGGATGGTGGAAGGATGGTAGATGGATGGATGGATGGATGATAGGTAGGGATTGCATTTAAACTATAGGTATTTTTAATATAAGTCTTCTCCCCAATTTTTGTAGGATAGTTTGTGATCAGCAGATGTTTTTAATTTCTAAGGAGTGGATTCATCAATCACTTCTTTTGTGATTAGTGTGTTTTCTGTCTTGCTTAAGAAACCCCTCCCAACCCCAAGGTCAGAATGATTTCCATCTACATTGTTGCTTCCACCAGCTTTAAAGCTTTGCTTTTGAATTTAAGACCTTAATCCATCTGGACTTAATTTTCCCCGGGTGGGAGGAGACATCTATTTCATAAACCCCACAGAGGAATACGTTTTCTTAATTCCATACATTATGTGTTCCCTTCTCTGAACAATGACTCCCATGACATTATCACCACTGATCAAAGCTCCATGTTGTCTCTGGTCTGTTTCTAGGGTCTTTATACTCTGTCTCGTGAATGTATTCACCGTCCCTGTGCGAAGTCCCAGTATTAACGCTGTGCTGTCAGCCTTAGATGAGCGTGGGTGGTCTCTGCTTTCATTTCTTTAGGGATGACAGTCCTTCGGAGACAGAGGCTGCGCCTTCTTGTTCCTGTCGCCCCAAGAAGGGCCCGCTGTCCGACACATAAATGCTCTCCTTCCGGCAGTTCTAACCGGTGATGACCCCATTGGGAGGCAGGGTCTGTCTTCTCTCCTTGAGCCTGGGAGAGTGTGGCTATGTGACCCCTGGGGTAGGGACGCGACACGATGGCCTCTGAGGCTGGTCATCGAGGCTCTTCCCTCACTCACTGGAAACCCTGCCCTTGGAGCCCCGAAACCATCACCTAAGGGTCTGCGCACCCACGATGGCCACGCCTGAAGCCACGCCACAGGGAGCGCCCCGCAGCGGCTGTGAGCGACCAGGTGAGAGGAGAACTCTTCGGTGAGCCCCGCCCCGCCTGTGGGTGCAGATGAGCCAGCCACACTGCGCGCAGAATCTCCGAGTCCAGTAAGAGGGTGTCTTTGCAGCAGGAAGACTTGGGGCTGTTTACGCGGCTGCAGTGGAGCAAGACACTGTTCATCAGAACAGAGGGAGACCCAGTGGACGGAGAGGCTCGGGCCGCTCTGAGGCTCCGGACGGCCGGGGCGGGGGTGCCCGGAGCATTTCCGGGGCTGACGGGCCATCATCTCGCTCTGCTGGTCTCCTCTCCGAAAACCATCGTGTTCACACAACGATTTAACAGTTTCCTTCCAGCTCTCCTGTCTCTGGTTGTAAACGAATCCCAGCTGATGATCCTGTCATTTAATGCAGGACACACTCATAAA
Source organism: Myotis lucifugus (assembly GCF_000147115.1). Lineage (NCBI taxonomy): Eukaryota > Metazoa > Chordata > Mammalia > Chiroptera > Vespertilionidae > Myotis > Myotis lucifugus. The sequence continues at coordinate 4,208 of NW_005875044.1, forward strand.
TTCCCTCGGAACATCTTCCAGGACGAGACAAGGCGGGTGCTGGTGGTGACTGTGATTTCATTTCCCAGGGACACAGCTTGCACAGCCCGGCTCCTGAACGGAAAGGATCTGTCACTCACGCGGAGGGAGCAGAGACGGTGTCCACAGCTGCTCGACAGGCATTTAAGGGAAAATGTGGACGAGGTAACACGCACCAGGTTTCTATCAGTATCGTCACCAGGTGGTGACACACTCACAGGGCCCAGGTTTAGAAAGCCAGTCTGAGGGCCGCGGAGGGGGCAGGACGCCGCGGGCTGCGGAACTCACTGTCTGAGACAGTTCAGCAGGTAAACTTCCCAGCAACGAGCACAGATGTTTTGAGCATGTGCTGCAGGAATTGGAAATTCCATATATTCAGACCCCAGTGATGGAAGCAGTAAAGCTCTCAGAGGTCGGAGGCAAGCTCTCATTCCCACGGTCCGCGCTGACAGGGGGAGACCCAGGACTGCCATTTCACAGAAGGGAGGCTAATGACAATGGCTCCCGGTGACACGCCTCCCCAAGGCCAGGACAGACTCAAACTTAGATTCATGATCTTAAAATCAACCTCTTGCCAGGCCAGCGTGGCTCAGTGGTTGAGTGCTAACCTAGGAACCAGGAGGTCACGGTTCGATTCCCGGTCAGGGCACAGGCCCAGGTTGCGGGCTCGATCCCTGTGGGGGGCGTGCAGGAGGCAGCCGATCCATGATTCTCTCTCATCATTGATGTTTCTCTCTCTCCCTCCCCCTTCCTCTCTGAAATCAATAAAAATATAGTTTTAAAAAAATCAGTCCCTTTCCACCTTCCGTCTAATAAGCTCCACATTCCGTTTAATGCTGGGCCCTCGGCCAGCCCTGGGCCAGCGTCTCTGAGAGCAGCTGTGCAAACGTGGACACGTGACCTTTCCCTGCACTACCTGCCCCCAAAGCTGAGGCTACACACACCCCAGAGCACTCCCCCCCACACATGATGCAAGCGTGCTGTTTATACTAGGAAATGGGGCCGTGGAGCAAATGAAGGTCAAAGGCTATAAACTACGCCCGCAGCACGGGAGGAGCCGATGGCCGCCAGCCCTTATCTTTCTGAGAGATCACCCTCCTCAGCCTGGTCTCTGATAAGAGCTGGAAAGCAAACAGTTCAAACCTGTCTTTCTTGGCGAGCTGGAGGAATAAACACCATTAAGTAAATTTATTGTGAGTCACGGCCGTGCTGGAACCTGCGCGGCCGCAGGAAGTGCTGTGTGGTCCGCGCTCCTGCTCAGGCTGGAGACGGAGGCCGGCCGAGCACATGGGCGTCCCTCGTGGGCCAGTTCCAACGTCACCCAACACCGGGCTTCGCGTCCCGAGAATGGCCTCCGTCCCGGGTGACAGCTGGTCGTCACCGGCAACGCTCAGAGGCCCACGCGTGGCGCCCAGCACGGCCCGGACGGAGCCAGAGCGTCGTCAGTCTTCTCCCAATCGACCCCGTCCCTACGGCTCAGACGCCGACCTCCGTCCCCGCCGAGGGCTCCCAGGACCACGGAAGAGCTGTGTTAACCTCAGATGCACAGGCAATCGACGGTACATGTTGTCCCAATAGCTCCAGCCTCTGACTTCATGTGACTCTCAGTAAAGGCTCATCCGGAGCTCAACGCATCTGCAAGTATTTTTTAAAAAATATTTTTTATTGATTTCAGAGAGGAAAGGAGAGAGAGAGAAACATCAATGATGAGAGTCATTGATCGGCTGCCTCCTGCACGCCCCACACTGAGGATGCAGCCCGCAACCCAGGCCTGTGCCCTGACTGGGAATTGAACTGTGACCTCCTGGTTCATAGGTGGATGCCCAACCACTGAGCCACACCGGCTGGGCCTGCAAATGGAAATGATCCACAAATCATAAAACCAAACAACAACAGAAACTCCCTCTTCAAGTTTAGGAATTAAAAAGCTAAGAGGGATTTTGAAATGGACCCAGATCCCAGCTTGGACGGGCTGATCTTCGCCATGGTTTGCCTTGGTTTAGAGGTTTATCTTCCTTCTGTCAGTCAGGAGCTCACAGAGCTGGCCTTGAGCAGCCAACTCCCAGCTCCTGGAGCTTGGGGGCCCGCGGGGAGCGACTGTGTCCCCGTCACAGGAAGCGGGACAGCCTGGCTCCCAGGCCTGCCTGCCCGAGCTGCTCCCCACTGCCCGCTTGGCCCGGACACGGGAAGCGAGCTCGCCGTCACCGCCCAGCAGCTCTGCTCCACGCGCCACGGTGAGACGTGGCCGGGCTTCCTGCGGCCTCGCTCCCACCTTCCCTGTAACGGGGAGAGCCTCTATGGGACTCTGTCGTGTCTGCCCAGGGCACTGGCCTTTCCGCATGGACCCAGCGACTCCCCCCGGACCCACCCTGTCCTGCCCACTTTCTGCTCCGGGACCTGCTGAGGGAGGGAATTCCCAGGAGTGTCCATCCAGAAGAATCCCATCTCTAACGGGCAGGCAGAGGATGCAAAACTGTCATCCAGGGGAGACAGAAGGACTGACAGTTCCAGGAAAATGCCGGGCATCGCGAATGAGAAGTGGCACCAGGCCCCCCGATCGAGTGTGAGCCCCTCCCAGGCAGGAGGGCACGCACCGTGAGGTCCGGGCGCTGACCGCTTCTAGCAAATCTCCCACGAACGACCCCACCCATTCATCGCGTAACTACTCATTTCAGCTGCCAGAGGCACCTGCAGACCCGGCTGGGGCCGTGACCTCTGGGCTCCCGGCCTCCGCCTGCCTGGACCCAGGTCGGCTGGAGAAGGCAGGTCCACAAGGCACAGGCCGCGCCCGTCCCACATGGGACGCACAGACCCGCCGCCAACACCCCAGAAACGCTCCATCCGGCCGGGGCGTGGCACCAAGACAACCCCAGACAAAAGGGCATTTAGTTATTTAAAAAAATGTTTTTTATTGATTTCAGAGAGGAAGGGAGAGGGAGATAGAAACATCCATGATGAGAGAGAATCATTGATCAGCTGCTCCTGCACGCCTCACATTGGGGATGGAGCCCACAACCCGGGTACGTGCCCTGGCCAGGAATTGAACGGTGACTTCCTGGGTCATAGGTCGACGCTCAACCACTGAGCCACACCGGCCAGGCTAAGGCCATTTATTACATTCAGTTTTTATGAATAAAGATGGAGGCTTTTGTATGCGAGGTGCTAAAGAGGGAAACACATGTTTAACTCGTGAACCCTCTCTGCGACCCCCTGGGGCTCGGGGCCTGAGGCTGGAGACGAGAGAGACCCAGGCCTCCGTGTGGGTTTGGCCCTGGCTTTGCACTTGGCTCCTCCCCTTCGAGCAGGCGCCGTGACCCGCTGTGGTTGTGCAGGAAGGACCAAGTGACGGCCGTTGCGAAGCCGTTTCCACGCTCAGCTGTGAGTCCGGGCACTTGGATTTCGTGACGAATGCTCCTTCGGTGGAAGTTGTCCATCCTCAGCTTCTACCCGAAGGTGGTTTCTTTGTTCGTTTTTGGAAAATTTGAAGATATTTAACAGGGATCAAGGTGTAAAAGTGCAGAATCGCTGTATTGTACACCTGAGACTAACATACTAACGTAAGAATGCATACCAACCACACGTAAGTAAAACAATAACAATTATCCTGGAAAAATAAGCCTGCATTCCCCACAAAACAAAAGGATAAACCGCTCATGGAGCCCTGGACAGCGTGGCTCAGGGGTTGAACGTTGTCCCATGCCCCAGGAGGTCAGGGTTCGATTCCCGGTCAGGGCACATCCCGGGTTGCGGGCTCGATCCCCAGTCGGGGGTGTGCAGGAGGCAGCTGGTCGATGTTTCTCTCTCACATCCATGTTTCTCTCTCTCCTCCTTTCCTCTCTAAAATCAATAAGAACAGCTCACGGAGGCAGGTGTCCCCGGCACGTAGATTCAGCCGTCCCCAAACAACGCAGGCTTCTGTCATGTGTGGGTGGCACCCAGGAAGGTGTGGAAACAGAGCAGGCAGGGAACTGACAGGAACTCAACCCCCGGAACGAACGCTCCCGGGTGGCGTTGGTCAACATGTCAATTCCAATGGGCACCGGCATTTGCAGGGTTTTCTTAGGGACTCGGGGTGAGCGGACCCCTCTCCTCCTGCAAGGCCCTCCCTCTCGTTCCTGCCCCCACGCAGGGGCCCAGCAGGTGACGGTCCGCCCTGTGCTTCTCTCGTGGCCTGAGCCCAGCCTCGTTGCAGGCGCTGATTCGACAGCTCTCCCTTCGTGGAGGTGAGGCCGGAGCTGTCCCTGGGCCTCGGAGCTGGGATAGAGTATTAATGTTCAATGACAACACGCCACCATAGTCCGTTTAAATGCACTTTCCTGGCCCTGGCCAGTATGGCTCAGTGGATAGAGCGCTGGCCTGCAGACTGAGGGGTTCCAGGTTCGATTCCAGTCAAGGGCACATGCCCGGGTTGTGGGCTTGGGGGATTGTGCAGGAAGCAGCCAAGCCATGATTTTCTCTCATCATTGATGTTTCTATCCCTCTCTCCCTCCTCTCTGAATCAATAAAAATGCATATTTTAAAAAATCCTATCTAATAAAGAGGGAATATGCAAATTGACCGGCCCACCGTCACAAAAGATGGCGGTGCCCACAGCGGAGGCGGGGTTTCCGTAACACAAGATGGCTGCACCTACAGCAAAGGCTGAGTTCCCGTAACGAGCCTTAATGAGCAATCAGCAGGGACCTGAGGCTGTGCCCCCCCCGCCCAGCGGGGCTTGACAGGGAACCTGAGGCTGCGCCCCCCGCCCGGCGGGGCTTGACAAGGGTGGAGCCGGCTGGGTCTGGATCTCGCCCAACGGGGGTGGGGCTGGCTGGGTCTGGGTCTCGTGCGATTTTGAGGCGGTACGGGTGGGCACGGACTTGACTCTGGGTCCCGTGGTGTCGCCCCAGACTCTGACAGGAGGAAGATTTTCATCTACATTTTACTAATTTTCTTTCATCTGTGACACTTCTATTATAGAGAAAGGGCGAATAGCAATATTAAAATATTTCCTCTAATTCCCTTTTAATGTGCACGAATTTTGTGCACCAGGCCACTAGTGAATAAAAGCAAGCCCTTTCCTGGCCATTTCCCTGAACTCTGTAAGCAAACCCTACAGTGAAACCCCACAGTGTATCTAAGAATTGGAGTTTACACGTTGAGCCAGTGCCAGGGGCCGTGTTCTGCCCACAGACGTTTATCTCTGGCACCGGCTGCAGCCAGAAGCTCAGTCAGTCATTCCAGCTACGTGACTAACAGGCTGCTGAGGCCCACAGTCTGAGCTGCAGGGACTGAACCAGGGCAGCAGGGCTGGGTTAGGACATCTGTGCCTCCCTCTCCATGCCCCCCCCTCCCCGCCCCGCCCCAGAGTACGCTTAAGCGCACGGTGGAATGTCTGTAGAGTTTGCTCAGAGTTCAAGAGAGATGGCCAGGGAAGGGCTTTTACACTCTGCAGGAGGCACGGGGGAGGGGCAGCTGGCAGTGTGTGAATGTCCAACAGAAATTTAAATTTTATAAAAATGACAGCTCAATGTGCAGACTCTGATGAGGCTAATGAAGGTGATGAGAAGGCATCAACTTTAGAACCCGAGGGCTTGATTTTATTACTATTTTTTAATTTAAAAATATTTTTATTGATTTCAGAAAGGGAGAGAAACGTCAATGATGAGAGAGAATCATGGACCAGCTGCCTCCTGCACACCCCACACTGGGGATGGAGCCCACAACCCGGGCCTGTGCCCTGACCAGGAATCGAACTGCAGCCTCCTGGTCCATAGATTGATGCTCAACCACTGAGTCACGCCGGCCGGGCAGAAAGCGACTTTATTAAAAAGACAGCGAGCCAAGAGGACGGGAAATCGCCTTCTAAATCAGCACCTTGGGAAAGGACTGAATTCAGGCTTCTTTTATGTCAGGGGAGGGGGAGGGGTTGAGGTGAGGAGGTGATGGATGACCACACAGCCAGGGCCCAGGGGGCTGGTGAAAATTCTTTGCTTTTGGTCAACACTCGGGTTACCATGGTCTCCGTCGCCAGGTTCCTACAACTTTGGATCAGCAGTCGTCATGTGGTGCGAACCTTCCTTATCTCCCGGGGGAGGGCGTGGGGAGCCCCGAGGGTGTTTCAGAAATTCCTGGGCCGCAGGTTAGAGTCCTTCCCTGAGGAGTGTCTCTGTGCGGACTCAGCAGGAGTGCTGGGGCCTCTCAGATTCGAGCCGGACTGAGTCAGGAAGATGATGGCTTTATTCTATTTCACGACTACTGTGATGATGTTCTTCTATCGTCATCAATGCTATACACAGCACTGAAAAGAGCATCTGTGGCCCGGCTGGCGTGGCTCAATGTTGAGCGCCGACCTATGAACCAGGAGGTGATTCCCGGTCAGGGCACATACTCGGGTTGTGGGCTTGATCCCCAGAGGGGGGTGTGCAGGAGGCAGCCGATCAGTGATTCTCTCTCATCATTGATGTCTCTCTCTCTCCCCCTCTCCCTTCCTCTCTGAAATCAATAATCATATATTTAAAAAAAAAGAAAAAAGAAAAACCCATCTGTGTGTTGCAAAGGTCTACACCGGAAGTGAATGAGGCCCAGGTTGGACGAGGCAGCAGCCTCCGGGCCGGAGTTCCTCCTGTGCAGACGTTCCCTGAGGCCGAGGCTGTGGCTGAGGTCCCGATGGGCGCCAGGGCAGATGCCACAGAGCAGCCCCCACGAAGGTGCCACCTGGACAGCTGCCCCGGCCACGGGCTGCAGTCCCTTTTGCCTCTACTTTTTTTTAGTGCCTCAGTTTCCACAGGCATGCCACCAGCGGCCCTGGAGGCCTGGGCACACAAGGACACTTTGTGCCACCGGCGTCCGTGGGAAGGGCTGGCCGGGGACACCCCCCCTCTCCCATCCGTGAGTGCCGAGGCCCCACAGCTCCTCGCGGCTCCGACGGCCGGCCAGCTCCTCTTGGCTGAGCCCGTGGAAAATGCATTTATATTTGGCAGATGCTGAGAGAATGGGGCTCTTTAAAATTCCAGAGGACTTTAATTGCAGAAAATCACTTCGGCTTCAATCCTTTATTGTCTTTTTCTTTTCCTCTCAAAGCCGAGCAATGAAATGAGACCAATGAGAGTTTAATAAACACGAATTCCCACTAGAAACGTCTCCAAACCGCCTTCAACCTCTGCTCCTGACGCGGTGCCCAGCGGCTGCGAGGGATCAAGGCCTGGTTCCAATTTGCACTCTTTCCTCCCTTCAGCGACAGGAGGGGAATGGCCAGAAAATAAGGTCTGAGAACTGCCCGGCCCCCCAGGCTCCCCTCCTTGTCCCCCGCCCTGCGTGGCTGCCAGACCTCTCGAGGTGCTGGGAGAAGCGAGGCCTGAGGGTGACAAGAGGGGACAAAGCACCCAGGACCCGCAGGCTGTGCAGCACCAGGTGCCAGGCGCCCCGCTCCTCGCGTGGCCTGGGACGCACGTGCGTGGCGGTGTCAGAGTCCCGAGCGGCAGGGCCACTGTAATTGTGTAAACTCCACGCCGTGGCCTCCATGAGGGACCCCTCCCCTGAGCCACGCCCGCCCGGCGAACATGGGGTGCGCGGGTGCATTTGAATCCTGACACCCCAGGTGTTTCTGGCCCCCTCGCCCGGGGCAGGGTTCTCCGTGTGTCGCAGACATGCCGGAGTGTTCGCGAGGCAGAGCCGCGGGGTTCTCCGGAGAGGAACCCACGCTGACGGTGTGTTCACCGAGTTGGGGTGGGTACAACTCCGTTTTCAAGAAGTAATAGTGTGTATCTGGCAGGAGTGGGGGACGCCCTGATCCAGGTTTTATTTCTGGGTTCTGAGCAGGAAAGAAAAAAGGAACCCTAGCTGGTTTGCTCAGCGGATGGAGCATCAGCTGCCGGCAGGGCACACGCTAGGGTTGCAGGCTTGATCCCCAGTGTGGGGCGTGCAGGAGGCAGCCAATCAGTGATTCTATCTCTCTCCCTCTCCCTCCCTGAAATCAGTAAAATATATATTTTAAACAATGTACACCTTTGTGCCCTGGCCTGTGGGCTCAGGGGTTCGATTCCAGGTCAAGGGCAGGTACCTGGGTGACAGGTTCTACCCGGGCCTGGTTGGGGTGCAACCAATCAACGCTTCTCTCTCTCACATTGATGCTTCTCTCTCTCTCCCTCCCTCCCTTCCACTCTCTCTAAAATCCATGGGAAAATATCCTTGGGTGATGGTTAACAAAACATAAGTAAATAAAAATAAAGAGGCATGTGTCCTATTAAGTAAATTATAACTGTTAAGGCCATGTTTCTCAGATAGTATTGCGGCCCAGCAGACGGACACTGATCAGAGGACAGAATCCTGTGCCCATCAATTCACTTCATCCCCCCAGAACCCGCCCCGCGAGCCCCCAGCATCCGGAGCTGGAGCCGCTGAGACTGGCGTTGCCACGGGCAACACAACTCACGCTTCACTGCAGTGTCTCCCAGGGCGGGGTCTCTGCACGCGGGCCAGTCCCGGGTTCGAGAAGCGCCTGGCCGCCCCGGGCCTGGCCGCGGTCCCGCACAGCGACGTGGGCCTCGGCACCCGCGGGCCTGCTCGCTCCCCAGGTCCTGCCCGTGAGTCAGCCTCCGATGGGGAGCGGCCAGTGGAAGATGGAGACGCTGCCTTCTCCGCTGAAAGTTGGCTGGAGACCGGAATGTACTTACTTATTCTGGTTTCGGCTTCCAGGAATAGAGCGCGGCACTGGCACCCCGAACCCCAAGTCAACACGAGGGGAAAGCCTGGGGGAGGGGGGGGGCAGAAAATCAGCCCCGACCTGCTCCGCTTAGCAAGGCTCACTGCTTGTTGGAGACGCCGATGCGTTCCCATGGGAACGGAGACCCGGGACAGAACGCCTCCTCGCCCGGCTGAGTTCACAGGGACCCCGGGCGGACCTTCAGCTCCCGGCCCGGCGCCTCTAAGGGGCAGAGAAATGGCAGCGCGGTGTCCCCACGCGTCCCTGCGTCACGATTCCACCTTCAATCCCGGCGGCCCCGGAGGTCACGGCTCAGTCACGGCCACAAACACCGGAGGAGTCCGGCCACAGCAGCCCTCCGGGACCACGTGCCGCACACACGCGCCTCCCGTTGACTGACGTGACTGACGTGAACTGACGTGAGCTGACATTGGCTGACGTTACTGACGTCAGCTAACGTTACTGACGTTGACGTGGCTGACGTTGGCTGACATTGGCTGACGTTACGGACGTCAGCTAACG
>NW_005875045.1:0-13423 GCF_000147115.1 Myotis lucifugus
AGCCGAGGTGAAGTTTGCTAACCGGGCCGATTCTCGGGCTGTACCCACAGCCCAGCCATCTACACACACATTTGTAACAGCCCCGGCCAGTGGGACACGAAGGCGCATGTCACGGGAGCCACGCCTGTCGCTTCAAACTCCCTAGCAGCCTCCTTAGAAAAGCAGGTGGTGTTCTGGCCGGTGTGGCTCAGTGGGTAGAGCGTCGGCCTGCGGACTGAAGGGTCCCGGGTTCAATTCCGGTCAAGGGCATGTACCTGGGTTGCGGGCCCAGCCCCAGTGGGGGGTGTGCAGGAGGCAGCTGATCGATGTTTCTCTCTCATCGATGTTTCTAACTCTCTGTCCCTCTCCCTTCCTCTCTGTAAAAAATCAATAAAATATATATTTTTTAAAAAGCAAGCGGTGAGATTAACTCCAAGACTCCATCCTGTTGAGCCGCGTGCATTGGGGAGGGGATCCTGCGACCAACATGTGACCGACAGCAAGCAGCGTGAGCGAGACATCGCACCTTTTCCTCACACAACGTCTTCGAAATCCAATACGAGTTTTTTTTTTTTTTGTAATTAAAATTTTTATTTTCCAGGGCGTGTTTTATTTTTATTTTATTATTTATTTATTAAATATATTTTATTGATTTTTTTTACAGAGAGGAAGGGAGAGAGATAGAGAGTTAGAAACATCGATGAGAGAGAAACATCGATCAGCTGCCTCCTGCACCCCTCCCCCCCCCACTGGGGACGTGCCCGCAACCCAGGTACATGCCCTTGACCGGAATAGAACCTGGGACCCTCCAGTCCGCAGGCCGACGCTCTATCCACTGAGCCACACCGGTTAGGGCAGGTGTTTTATTTTTATCTTATGTTTTTATTTTCCAGGGCCTCTTTTATACTCTGCAGCACAAAACAATTCACGCCGCATGGCAAGGGCTCGGCTCACCTGTGCCGGCTCCGCTGGAGACTCGGGAGAGCCATGCCACGTGCTGCACAAAATGGCCAGCAGGGGGGGCCGTGCGAATACCATGGAGTTCCTTTTTATTTATTTATTTTTAATTAATTATTTATTTATTTATTTATTTTTTTATGTCAGAGCCAGGGCAATAAAGACACCTCTATCCAGCCATCGGAAGAGAAAGCTCTAGAAACTGGTGGGTGTGAGCACATTCAAGTCACGGAATTTGAGATTCGGGGCCCGAGGCGGCTGTTTCTTCCCTCCCATCACTGGCGGGTCCATCTTGGGCGGCTTGAAGGTGGCCAGCATGCGCATCCGTTCCATTAGAGAAGGCTTCTGGGCTCCTCCGTCGGGCTGGGTGGCAAAGCCCTCCGAATCAGACTTCTGGAGGGATCTTCTTCCAAAGAGGCTCCATGTATCTGCCGAGTTTCTGTCTTTATCCCCGCTTCCAGGATCCATGGTGCTAGAACGTGGGCCCGGTGAGGCTGTGGAAGAGCCCGAAGAGAACCGGCCTCCCAGCTTCTGCTTAGGGGAAAAGTGGGGGATGCTGCTGGGGGTGGCCTGGGCGGATGTTGGGGTCCAGCCCCAGCTGGTCCAGGGCTGTGGACGGAGTCGGAGAAGAAAGAATGACACGGAGGCAGCGTTCAGTCGATCAGCAAAGCCAGGTTCTGTCTCCAGGATCTCCAGCCAGGTTCTGTGTTCTGTGGTCTTGTTACATCTGTATTTATACCAGTTGATTTTAATCCTCTCAATTTCTGTTCCAAAGGTTAGGGCGTTTCTTATCTCCATTCCAGGGAGTAAAGATTATGCAGCTTAAGCGTGATTGTTCGTAGTTAAAGTGATTAACTACCCGCCTGGCACTTAGTTAAGGGGTTTTATTCCCTCCCTAACTTCAGGGGAAAATCCCTACCTGGGGAAACAACCTTTCTCGGAGAGGTGACCTTAGTTAAAACACATAGCTCTAAGAAGGGGAAGCAGACATATTAAGAACAGGATGCCATATACGCCAGGTCCCTTGAAACATACGCTGTGCAGATGTTTCTTCCCTGCAGCGACTGTGTCAAGCAGCAAGGATGGACCGGCTTCCGGCAGGCGGAGGCCGGCTGCTTCTCTTCCCTCATTCTCTCTCCACTCTGTCGTTCTAGTTTCTTGGCGACGTGCTGATACTTGCACGTTTTTATTGGTTTCTATTTTTACAATTTTTATTTCTTTATTTTGAATAGTATTTTTATTCTTAAATATATTTTTGTTGATTTCAGAGGGAAAGGGAGAGGGGGAGAGAGATTGAAACATCAATGATGAGAGAGAATCATGGATCGGCTGCCTCCTGCATGCCCACTGCTGGGGACCAAGCCCGAAATCCAGGCATGTGCCCTTGGCCGAATCCAACTGGAGACCCTTCAGTCCCCAGGCCCATGCTCTATCCACTGAGTCAAACCAGTTAGGGATATATATATATATATTAGAAGGGTCATTCACTTAAAAAAAAAAAGAATCAACCAATGGATGCATCGATAAGTGACACAACAATCCATGTTTCTCTCTCTCTCTCTGAAATCAATAACCATTTAAAAAATATTGCATGTCAACAGTAATCAAAAAACAAATAACTAAAAATAAAAATTGTGGGTTTTTTTTTTTAAAAGCTCCGCCGATATTTCTGGATGAAATGCCACCCTGTCTGGACTTGGCTTTAAAAATAGCCCCTTCAGGCTGTGATGGGGCCGCGGCTGCTGCAGGCCGGTGGTGGTGATGGTGGTGGGGGTTGGTAGCTGTGCGAAGGCTGGTTCTAATCTCGGTCCCGGCTCTGACTTGTATAGTTTCACACGTTTCCACCACACCCCTGCCAGCCCTTTGCTTCTCCTACTCAAAGCCAAGTCTCTCTTTTTAAAAATTTAATTTAATTAATTTATTCTCTCTCTTTTTGAAATTGGTTATTGTTGAAAGTCTTACATACCGTCTTACATAGGTCTCCTCCCCCCTTCATTGACCTCTCCCCTCGACCCCCACCCCCCAGCGCATGCCCTCACCCCCCTGTTGTCTGTGTCCATGGGTTATGCTCATCTGCATGCACACAAGGTCTTTGGTTGATCCCTTACCCCCACCCCCACCCCCTCCCTCCTTCCCTCTGAGGTTGGACGGTCTGTTCGATGCTTCTCTGTCTCTGGATCTATTTTTGCTCATCAGTCTGTGTTGCTCAGCCAAATCCCTCTTTCTATAAATTGCCGATCTGACCACATAATCCTCCTGTTTCAAACCCCTCTGCTGCCCTCTGGGAAAAGAAAGAAGGCAGGAAGGGGCAGCCTTTAATTTTTAAACATTGTATTTATTGATTTGAGAGAGAGAGAGAGAGAGAGAGAGAGAGAGAGAGAGAGATTTGCTGTTCCACTTCTTATGCATCCATTGGTGGATTCTTTAAATATATATATATAAAATTGATTTTTTACAGAAAGGAAGGGAGAGGGATAGAGAGAAAAACATTGATCAGCTGCCTCTTGCACGCCCCTTACCGGGGATGTGCCTGCAACCAAGGTACCTGCCCTTGACGGAATCGAACCCGGGACCCTCCAGTCCACAGGCCGACGCTCTATCCACTGAGCCATACCGCTTAGGGCCACTGCTGGATTCCTGTATGTTCCCGGACTGGCTCGAACCCACAATCTTGGTGAATCCAGAGGACGCTCTCACCAACTGAGCTACCGGCCCGGACCCCAAGCCACCTCCTCTCTGTCGTGTTTGCAGCCCACGCGTCCTCTGCACCCCGCCCCCTGCTTCTCGGGGCGCCTGCGGGGTCCCCCACGGAGAACTCACGCAACCAGGGCCTCTGCACCTTCCCCAGCCGCGAACCTTGGGCTCAGCTGCCCGGGCGGACATGCCTGAGCCATTGCGCACAAGATCGGCTTTCCTCACAGCTAATCCCCCGACAGCTGCGGGGGGCCCGGGCTCCCCAAGCGCTGGGGCCGCACAGCCCGCGCCCGGCCTTGATCCCAGCAGCTGCTGCGCACCAGGCTGGGGGGCCGCGGGGCACAGTCCCGTGGGGTGCGCGCGAAACTTGGGGGGGCGCCCTCGGCACAGCCCTGAGCCCGTGGGGTGTGCGCGGGGCTGGGGGCCGCTGGGTACAGACCTGAGCCCCTGGGATAAGGGGCACCCAGACCCCCTGCCGTCTAACCCGATAGGCTCTCTGTACAAAGGCAGGAGCCCGGGGGCCCTGTGCGCCCCCCAGCACCAAAAGGGTCGCAAGATTGGGGTTTCTTGGCAAGGGCGCGCAACCGGAGGCCAACAGCTGGATGTCTCTCAAAAATAAAATAAATAAAAATAAAAACACCTGCCGAAACCGGTTTGGCTCAGTGGATAGAGCGTCGACCTGCGGACTGAAAGTTCCAGGTTCGTTTCCGTCAAGGGCATGTACCTGGGTTGCGGGCACATCCCCAGTAGGAGATGTGCAGGAGGCAGCTGATCGATGTTTCTCTCATCGATGTTTCTAACTCTCTATCTCTCTCCCTTCCTCTCTGTAAAAAATCAATAAAATATATTAAAAATAAATAAATAAAAACACCAAAAAAGCAATACAAAACACGGAAAAAGCAATACAAAACAAAACAAAAACGCAGGGAAATCCTTTGATTATCACAGACCCCCCCCCCCCTGCACTGTCTCCCTGTAGCAAATGGTTTCACCCACATGATGTTTTTTAAAATTTATATATATATATATATATATATATATATATATATATATATATATATATGTATGTATGTTTCAGAGAGGAAGGGAGAGGGAGAGAGAGAGAGAGAAACATCAATGATGGGAGAGAATCATGGATCGGCTGCCTCCTGCACGCCCCCCACTGGGGATCCAGCCCAAAACCCGGGCTTGTGCTCTTGACGGGAATCGAACCCAAGATCCTTCAGTCCGCAGGCCCATGCTCTATCCACTGAGTCACATCTGCTAGGGTGATTTTTTTTAAGAGAGAGTGGAACAGGAGGGAGAGAGAGAGAAACATCCATGTGGGGGAGGTATGTGCCCTGACCAGGAATTGAACTGGTGACCTTTCTGTGCCCAGGACGAAGCTCAACCAACTGAGAGCTACACCAGCCAGTGCCAGCGCCTTCTCTCTCTTTCTTTCTTTTCCTTCTTTCTTTCTTTCTTTCTTTCTTTCTTTCTTTCTTTCTTTCTTTCTTTCTTTCTTTCTTTCTTTCTTTCTTTCTTTCTTTCTTCTTCCTTCCTTCCTTCCTTCCTTCCTTCCTTCCTTCCTTCCTTCCTTCCTTCCTTCCTTCCTTCCTTCCTTCCTTCTTTCTTTCTTTCTTTCTTTCTTTCTTTCTTTCTTTCTTTCTTTCTTTCTTTCTTTCTTCGGACGCCATGACCAAGGATCACCAGCTGCCCATGTATCAAAAAAATCATGCTTCTGAAATTTCCACACTGGGGATGGAGCCTGCATCCTGGACCCTGGGCCCTGACCAGGAATCGAACCCTGATCTCCCGGTTCATAGGTCGACGCTCAACCACTGAGCCATCCAGCCGGGCTCTCGCTGAACTTTTTCTGGATACGCCTGTCGTGCCATCTTTACGTTTCAGGAAAGGTGATCAGAGTCCTGTCGGGGTAGCTCAGTCGGTTACAGGATCATCCCGATACCCCAAGGTTGGCGGTTCGATCCCCGGTCAGGGCACAGACAAGAAGCAAGCAATGAATGTATAGGAGAGTGGAACAACAGACTGATGTCTCTCTCTCTCTCTCTCTCTTTCTCTCTCTCTCTCATAGAAAATATATGTTAAAAAAAAGAAAAGAGAAGGTGGTACATGTGCACGTTAGCAGAGGAGAAGGGGGAAGGGAGAAACCAGTCGCTCCCTCGCCCTCTCTCACGACATGTTCCTGGTGTGTCTGCCCAGACATAGCCTCCGAGTGCGTCTAAGCGCCATTCGTGGCGACGTTGTGTGACCATCACTGCATTTTCACCTACACGCTCTGAGGCCCGGAGCGGACACTTAATCCTGCAGCTCATTCTTCAGCGCACAGGTTTCCAAGGCAACCAGAGCCGGCCTCCCCCCCAACCCCCCATCAGCGAGGACCCAGGGATAACGGAACTAAACAGCTTGGTGCGGGGAATGGGGGAGAGGCACGGGTTTGAGACTGAATCCGGGCCCAGGCCGGTGTCTCCCGTCTGTTAAACTGGGTCTTGGGAGAACAATTTAAAAATATATATATATATTTTCATTGATGTCAGAGAGGAAGGGAGAGGGAGAGAGAGAGACTGAAACACCAATGATGAGAGAGAATCATTGATCGGCTGCCTCCTGCATGCCCCCCACTGGGGATGTGCCCACAACCAAGGTACATGCCCTTGACTGGAATCGAACCTGGGACCCTTGAGTCCGCAGGCCGACGCTCTATCCACTGAGCCACACCGGTTAGGGCACATTACGCTTTTATTTCCTCTCTGAAATCAATTTAAAAAATATAAAAATATCTATGTTAAAAAAATAAGTGGAACAACAAATCGATGTCTCTCTCTCTCAAATCAACTTCAAAGAGAGAGAGGAAACCGTTCTCCCCCCTGGACAGAGAGAGGCTCACAGCCCCTCCAGCTGGGTGTGGGGTGCACGGAGGGCTCACCGAGGGGGCGGCTGCCTGGGGGGGGGTGTCCAGAAGGTCATGGGGTCAAGGTCAGACTCCATATCTTCTCCGGGGGCAGCAGGAGATGGAGAGAGAAGGGCCTGCGTCTGGCGTCTGCCCCTGGACCATATGCACATCTCCCCTCCGCTCGGCCCTCCATCCCCCTGGTCCCACCAGCCGCCTTCCCCATCTCCGGGCCCTGCAGCTGCGGTTTCTATGGCAACAGCCTGTGCCGGGGTCGCTGCAGAGACAGGAGGGGACCAGTGGAGGACAGGACACCCGCCTGGCGCCACTGGGAGGGCCTGTGCGTTCGGTGCACGTGGAGATGCATCATGGGGACCATCTTTGCAGAAAGCCCAGGGGGTGGGGGGATGAGGGGGGAGCGGCTGCCCCAGCCCCCACCCACTCGGAGAGAAATTAGGAATCCACTGCTAAGCAGCAGTGACACCGCAGTTTATGTGCTCACACGCACCCACGCGGTCAGGTGGATAATTGGATGGGTACAGGCACCCCTGGGTGCCCACTGAGACACTTGGTCTCCTAGGCTCTGTCCCAGCCCTGGGAAGTACAACCAGAAGCAATGCCTCATTCAGTGATGGCGAACCTCTGACACGCGTGTCCAAGGTGACACGCGAACTCATTTCTGTGGTTGATTTTTCTTTGTTCAATGGCATTTAAATATACAAAATAAATATCAAAAATATAAATCTTGCCCTGGCCGGCTTGGCTCAGTGGATAGAGCAGTCAGCCTGCGGACTGAAGGGTCCCAGGTTCGATTCCGGCCAAGGGCACAGGCCCGGGTTGTGGGCTCGATCCCCAGTGGGGGGTGTGCAGCAATCAATGATTCTTTCTCATCATTGATGTTTCTATCTCTCTCTCCTTCTCCCTTCCTCTCTGAAGTCAATAAAGAAATATATTTAAAATATATATATATAAATCTTTGTTTTACTATGGTGGCAAAGATCAAAAGATTTCTCTATGTGACACGGCACCAGAGTTAAGTTGGGGTTTTTCAAAATGCTGACGCGCCGAGCTCAAAAGGTTCCCCATCACTGGCCTAGTTTCATTCCTTTTTTTAAAAAAAATATTTTTATTGCTTTCAAAGAAGAAGAGAGAGGGAGAGAGAGAGAGAGAGAAACCCCAACGATGAGAGAGAATCACGGATTGGCTGCCTCCTGCACACCCCACATTGGGGATCGAGCCCACAACCGGGGCATGTGCCCTTGACTGGAATCGAACCCGGGACCCTTCAGTCCACAGGCCGACGCTCTATCCACTGAGCCACACCAGCTAGGGCGATGCATATATATGAATAGGAAAATACAAAATAGATAAATGGGGTTGATGAGCGAGCTGGATGGTGAAGTTTAATAGACAGATGTAGATACATGATAAATAGGTAGAGATAGATGACATCTATACATGGTAGAAAGCTGGGCAGATGTATGTATGAGAGAGAGAGAGAGAGAGAGAGAGAGAGAGAGAGAGCAGAGGGGGTCCCAGGATTGAACCCACTCTCTCCCTGCAGAGCCTGGAAAATTCCTCTCTCTGCACCAGGCTTCGCCCCTCGCCTCCAGGTTTCCGTGGCAACCGCGGGAGCTCCCCGCATCCTTCAGGAGAAGGTGGGAGCCCCTGCGAGGGGGACCGGGTGGGGAGACGGGTGGGGAGACCGCGCGTCAGAGGTTCCTGCGCGCATCTCGTGCGCGTGGACCTGCGTCACCGGCAGCCCCCGCGGGGAGGCGGGTGTCGGGAGCCCCGGTGGACGCGGGTGTGAAATCCTGAGTGTCTGGTTGGCGCCAGCGAGCGCTTCGGGTTCTCAGCGTAGTGACTGGTCAGAGACAGTGATGGACCAGCCCTGTGTCCTCCCCCACTGCGCTCTGGACACGGAGAATAAAATGAGGAGCCAAGAGGCCCTGGTCGGGTAGCTCAGTGGGTAGAGCGTCAGCCCCCCAGACGGCGGGGTCCCGGGTTCGATTCCGGTCAAGGGCACATGCCCCTCGGTGGCTGGTTCCGCCCCGGCCCTGGCTGGGGCAGCTGCAGGAGGCAGCCCATCCAGGTGTCTCTCTCTCTCACTTCCATGTTTCTCTCTGTCTCTCCCCCTCCCTTCCACTCTCTCTGAAAATCAGTGGAAAAAAACATCATCGGGTGAAGATTAACAGCAACAAAAAGAAATGCTGATGGCCCTGACCGGTGTGGCTCAGTGGATAGAGCGTCGTCCTGCGGACTCAAGGGTCCCGGGTTCGATTCCGGTCAAGGGCATGTACCTGGGTTGCGGGCACATCCCCAGTGGGGAGTGTGCAGGAGGCAGCTGATCGATGTTTCTCTCTCATCGATGTTTCTAACTCTCTATTCCTCTCCCTTCCTCTCTGTAAAAAAATGAATAAAAAAATATATTTATTAAAAAAAGAAATACCGATGGAGCTGCCCTGTGTCCCCGACCACGCGCTCGACACGGAGAATAAAATCATGGGCGAAGAGGCCCTGGCCGGCACCTCAGTTGGTTGGAGCGTCATCGCGATGTGTCCAGGTTGCAGGTTCGAGCCCAGGTCAGGGCACATACAAGAGCCAACCAGTGAGTGTGTAAATGAGTAAAACAGCAAGTCAATGTGGTTCTCTCTCGCTCTAAAAAGAAAAAAAAATCAGCCCGGCTGGTGTGGCTCAGTGGTTGAGCGCTGACCTAAGAACCAGGGGGTCACGGTTCGATTCCCAGTTGGGGCATATACCCAGGTTGTGGGCTCAGCCGATCCCCAGAGACACCCGTGCAGGAGGCAGCCGATCAATGATTCTCTCTCATCATCGATGCTTCTATTTCTCTCTCCCACTCCCTTCCTCTCAATAAAAATATATATATATATATTTTAAAAAATATATTTTATTGATTTTTTTACAGAGAGGAAGGGAGAGAGATAGAGAGTTAGAAACATCGATGAGAGAGAAACATTGACCAGCTGCCTCCTGCACATCTCCCACTGGGGATGTGCCCGCAACCCAGGTACATGCCCTTGACCGGAATCGAACCTGGGACCTTTCAGTCCGCAGGCCGACGCTCTATCCACTGAGCCAAACCGGTGAGAACAATGAAAATATATTAAAAGAAAAAAGAATCAACCAATGAATGCATCCATAAGTAGAACAACAAATGCTGTTTCTCTCTCTCTTTTTAAAAAAAAAATATATTTTATTGATTTTTTACAGAGAGGAAGGGAGAGGGATAGAGAGTTAGAAACATCGATGAGAGAGAAACATCGATCAGCTGCCTCCTGCACACCCCCTACTGGGGATGTGCCCGCAACCAAGGTACATGCCCTCGACCGGAATCGAACCTGTGTCCCTTGAGTCCACAGGCCGACGCTCTATCCACTGAGCCAAACTGGTTATGGCTGTTTCTTTCTCTCAAATCAACAAAAAAACAAAAATGACACCCCTCCCCCCCACTCTGGGAAGACGTCACCATAGACCACACAGTGTGTGGGGGTAGCTGTGGGCGGGGAGCCCTGTAGCGGATCTGGGATTCTTCATCCACGGATTCCACCCTCTCAGCTGACAGCTTCCAGAACCTTCCTGGCGCCCCAGGACACACCCTGAGAAAGCAGCACGCACACCCCAAATGGGCCCCCAAGTCCTGGTTCCGCCCACACATTCCAGGGAGCCGGGCCCTGCATCCGAGTTCATTGCCTCAGTCCAGCTGCGCTGGGGGCTGGTTACACCCCACAGACACCCCTTTCTCTTTCCAACAAGCGCTCATGAAGCACCTGCTGTGTGCTGGGCTGAGGGCTTGGCCCCCCGATTCTGGAACATTCCACCCTCAGGGGCTCCCTCCCTTCATTCTTCCGTTCCCTCCCTCCCCTTCCTCATCCAGCAGAGGCGGTTTCCATGGTGATGGTTTCCACGGTGACAGTATCCATGGTAACAGCTTCCATGGTGACAGCTTCCATGGTGACAGCCTCGGTGGTCCAGGCTGGGGTGCAGGGACGGGAAGCGCCTCCACCAGGGGCTACCGCACCCCTTCCAAGCTTCCCCTTGAACTCACATCTGCAGGCGCTCTGAGCATTTATCAGACGCGCGAGTAACAAAACTATTTTTTAAAAAGAAAGAGCATCGCCATAACATCAAATAGTTTTTTTTTTAAACTATTTTTTAAAAAGAAAGAGCATCGCCATAGCATCGCAAACATCAAAGATGAGCCCTAACCGGTTTGGACTGGAAGGTCCCGGGTTCGAATCCGGTGAAGGGCATGTACCTTGGTTGCGGGCACATCCCCAGTGGGGGGTGTGCAGGAGGCAGCTGATCGATGTTTCTGACTCTCTGTCCCTCTCCCTTCCTCTCTGTAAAAAATCAATAAAATATGTTTAAAAAAAATAAAAAGAAAGAGCGTTGCAGCGTTGCAGGGTAGGAAATATAGAGCCAACACTAGGGCGATGCTGGTCTCCCTCCCAAAATGCATAGTCCCAGTCCCACCCCCGGGGGGACGTCAGAACAGAACTGTCTTTGGAGATGGGGGTCTCTGAGGGGGTCCCTGAAGAGGCGACTGAATTGCGTAAAATGAGGCCGTGCCCGGCCGGCGTGACTCAGAGGCTCACCATCAACCCAGGAACCCCGAGGTTGCTGGTTCGATTCCCGGTCAGGGCACAGGCCCAGGTTGCAGGCTCGATCCCCAGTGCGGGGCGTGCAGGAGGCAGCCGATCCGTGATTCTCTATCATCATTGATGTTTCTCTCTCTCTCTCTGTCCCTCCCCTTCCTCTCTGAAATTTTTATTTTTATTTTTTATTTTTGGTGCCCGTGACCGAAATCAAACCTGGGACCTTTCAGTCCACAGGCCAACGCTCTATCCACTGAGCCAAACCAGTCAGGGCTCCTCTCTGAAATTAAAAAAATATATAATAAAACTATTTTTCACTAGTGCATCTAATATGTAGCCAGGGGTCCCAGCCCCACTCCACAGCCCCGCCTGTGACATCCTCCCTCAGATGTGCAAAGCCGTCCTCCCTCCCGGCCTCTGCACCAGCCGGCCCCTCTTGGCCCCTGCGTGTCTCCCAGCCCAATCCCCCCGGACCACAGCCTGATCCAGATCATGTCAGCTCGCTTTACGTCCTCCAGGGCCTGGGCCGCTGTTAGAAATCTCTCCTTCAGACAAGCACACCCTATTCAAAGCAATCCTTCAGTAAGTCTAGGACCCACATGGCACCATGCGTACTCATCACAGTATTATTGTTATCATTTATTTATTTTTAAAATGTACTTTTATTGATGTCAGAGAGGAAGGGAGAGGGAGAGAGAGAAAGAAACGTCAAAGATGAGTGAGAATCATGGATCGGCTGCCTCCTGCACGCCCCCTGCTGGGGATGGAGCCCGAAACCCGGCATGTGCCCTTGACCGGAATCGAACCCAGGACCCTTCAGTCCGCAGGCTGATCCTCTACCCACTGAGCCAAACCAGCTAGGCCATACTTTTTAAAAAATATATATATTTTATTGATTTTTTTACAGAGAAGAAGGGAGAGGGATAGAGTTAAAATATCAACGAGAGAGAAACATCGATCAGCTGCCTCCTGCACACCTCCTACTGGGGATGTGCCCACAACCAAGGTACATGCCCCTGACCGGAACCGAACCCGGGACCCTTGAGTCTGCAGGCCGACGCTCCATCCACTGAGCCAAACCGACCAGGGCCTTTTTTTTTTTTTTTATGGAGGAAAGGGAAAAGTGGGGGAGAGAGAGAGAAACATTGATGTGAGAGAGACACATCGATTAGTTGCCTCCAGTTCACACCCTGGGGGCCAGGGATCAAGCCTGAAAGGGAGGTATGTGCCCTTGACCGGGAATCGAACCCATGACCCTTAGGTCCGCCGGCCAACGTTCTAACACTGAGCACACGGGCCAGGACTATATTGTTCTTTACATGCCACACGCTATCCACCTGAAACTAATGCTAAATAATATCGAATGTAAACTGTAATGGAAACGTAATCTTTTTTTAAATTTTAGAAATGAAATTACTCGTTTACTTACGGGCCTCTCTGCTGACTGAAGTCTCAAGGACAGGCGCATAGACCCCACCGAGGCAGGCGGTTTCCTGTCTGGGTCCCACCGCACTCCCAGGCCCGCCCAGCGCAGTCGGCATCAGTAGGATGAATGAATGAATGAGCGAGGGAATGAATGAATGAGTGAGGGATGAATGAATGAGTGAGGAATTGAAGGAGGTAATGAATGAATGAGGGAATGAGGGCATGAATGAATGAATGAGGGATGTAATAAATGAATGAATTAATGAATGAGGGAATGAATGAGTGAGGAATGAACGAGGTAATAAATGAATGAATGAATGAGGGAATGAATGAATGAGTGAATGAATGAATGAGTGAGGAATGAACGAGGTAATGAATGAGTGAGGGAACGAGTGAGGGAATGAATGAGGGAATGAATGAATGAATTGAGTGAAGGAATGAATGAATGAGGGAGGGAATGAATGAGGGAATGAATGAATGAATGAGGGAATGAATGAATGAGGGAATGAATGAGTGAGGGAATGAATGAATGGAGCGAGAGCTCCCAGGAGCCCTGGGTCCTGGCTGGGCCAGGCGGGGTCCCTGGAGCCCAGGCTCCCTGTCCGGGACGCTCAGAGGGACTCCCCGCCACACCTGTGCGCAGGCACCTGGGAGCGCGGGTGCAGGCGGAGGGTCCCTCCCTGCGCTCAGGCTGCAGGGCGCCCACCGGGGTGTCCCGAGGGCCCCCCACCCCACCCCCTTCCCCAGGCCCCGCGGCGGCAGCGGGAGACGTTGGTCCCCTCGGCTGGGAGGGCGCCGGGCGGCTCGTGGGTGATGGGGCGCATCTGGCCCCGATCTCTCCGGCTCCAGGGCGGTGTGAGTC
>NW_005875046.1:0-13421 GCF_000147115.1 Myotis lucifugus
TATGGCCTTCACTTTGAGATGTATTTTGTCAGATATAAGTATTGCTACCCCAGCTTTCTTTTCCTTTCCATTTGCGTGAAAGATATTTTTCCATCCCTTCACTTTCAGTCTGTGTGAGTCCTTTCCAATGAGGTGGGTCTCTTGTAGACAGCAGATGTATGGGTCATGTTTTTTTATCCATTCAGCCACTCGGTGTCTTTTATTTGGAGCATTTAGTCCATTTACATTTAAAGTTATTATTGAAAGGTACTTGTTTGTAGCCATTTCTTTTTTGTGTGTGTGTGTGGCTGTTTTCTTTCTGAGCTTGATATTTCTTCTTTTACAACAGTCCCTTTAGCATTTCTTGCATGGCTGGCTTGGTGGTGATAAACTCCCTTAGCCCTTTTTTGTCTGTGAAGCTTCTTATTTCCCCTTCAATTTTGAATGATAGCCTTGCTGGATAGAGTATTCTTGGATTCAGTCCTTTGCTTTGCATCACTTTGTAGATTTCCGTCCATTCTTTTCTGGCCTGATGTGTTTCTGTTGAGAAATCATTTGATAATCTAATGGGAGATCCCTTGTATGTTACTTTCCGCCTCTCTCTTGCAGCCTGTAAGATTCTCTCTTTATCCTGAACATTTGCCATGGTAATTATGATGTGTCTTGGTGTGGGTCTTTTCGGGTTCACCTTGTTTGGGACTCTCTGGGCTTGTGTGACTTTTTTCTTCCCCACCTCAGGGAAGTTTTCTGATATTATTTCTTCGAATAAGTTTTCTAATCCATGTTCATCTTTCTGTTGTTCTGGCACCCCTATTATTCGTATGTTGTTTCGTTTCATGTTGTCCCAAAGTTCCCTTAGGCTCTCCTCCTGCCTTTTAATTTTTTTCTCCATTTGCAGTACAGTTTGAGTGTGTTTTGCTTCCTTGTCTTCTAATTCACTGATTCGGTCCTCCGCTTCTCCCAGTCTACTGTTGATACTTTCAATGGTGTTTTTTATTGCAGCTATGTCGCTCTTCATTTCTTCTTGGGACTTACTTAAGTTGGTGATTTTTTCACCTGTTTCTTCTAGCTTCTTGCATACGTAGTTGAGTTTTTCATCTGTTTCTTCTTGCTTCTTGAACATCCGGTGCATGTACTCTAGGAACCTTATTCTGAATTCTTTTTCCGTCATGTTGCATATCTCTGTCTCACTTAGCTGCTTTTCTGGCGAGTCCTCCTTTTCTTTCCTTTGGGGGTTTCTTTGTCTACCCATGTTTGATCTCATTGACATTACTAGTTGTTGAATCGTTCAGTGGCTGGACCCTGGGTGGCAGTGGCTGCTCCCTGGGTGGCAGTGGCTCCTCGGTCTGTGGTTGCTCCTTGGGCGGTTGTGGTAGCAGCGGCTCCTCTGTTGATAGCAGGGCCTCTGATGGGTGCTGTTCACAGTTGTGGTGGCTCTTCTGGCTGGTGGAGGGAGGCTTCAGACGCGGCAACTGTTCCCCAGGCAGAGCGTGTGGTGATCAGGAGGCCGCTGTTGCTTGAATCTTCGAGGCAAGTCCAACCTTTCCGTGGAGGGGTGCAGGTCTCCCCTTGGCTCTTGCAGTCGCGCTGTTTGCGAATCGCTGCCTCCGGGTCAGTAGCCGCCGGGCTAGTAGCCGATCTCTGGATGCCGGTGAACGCTGCCCTCTGGGAATCAGCTTTAAAGGCGAGGGAGTGCAGCTCAATAGCTCTATAGCTTTAAGAGAAGAAAGAAGAGGTAAATGTAATTGTTCCCAGCACAGGAGGAAAGAAATGAAACCATCTTTCTTTGTCTCTGGGGAAAATGTGCTTTTTAAATTCCCGGGAATAAGTGACACAAATGCTGAACTAAAGTTTGGTTTGTTAGAAGTGGTGATTCCAAAAATATCTCAGGGTTGTTTGACATGTTAGTAAATAAAAAATTGTGGAGCAAATTAACTAGAGCATGTAGATATATATGTCTGGTAGATTCTTAACAATCTGTTTAGCTCCAGGTAAACAAAATGTTCAGCATTGGAGTTGAGAGGATGATTTAACCAAGCAATGGTTTGCAAATGCTTCCCATATGGAAAGGAAACCAAACATTGTCCCTCAGTAAGTGTTCTATAATTTGATTTCTTTGGCTACACACACACACAGAGGCATGCATAAATGACATGTATCCACATATGTATATCCATGGATATCTATATATGCACATATGTACATATAGATGAAGCTGTCAAAAAAAGGAAAATATTCTAAAAGAATAACAATCTTTCAGTTCTTTCTTCCTGAGTTAACTGTAACAGAGCCTGATGAAGCTGAACCTCCTGTGAGGAGGCAGGGAGGGATTATAAAAGCCTCTTCTTGCCCTTGGTCATTTATAATTGTGGGTAATATTAAAGAGGCAGCACCATCAAAACTGCCATGTGGGGCCTGGGACTTCTTCTTGGGAGGGAAACTTGGTCCTTGAGACTCAATAGGAGGCAGGATAACTGTACCCTGGAGTTGAGGCTTAAGACTAACTTTAGATTAGAGGCTTGAAGGGAAGAGTGTAAAAAGGAAAAGAGGTTTCCTTTCTGTTGTTTGGCTTCCCTTAGCAGGACAGGGAACCATAACAAAAATTAGTGGATATATTATTTTCGATGTATTTAATTGCAGGGAATTAAAATAGATGATTACTAACTTACATCACAAAAAATGGCACATTGGAGACAAGCTTGGAAAGCTCACAGAATTGAAACAAATACTGAACTAAATCTCTGGAAGAGTATAAATGAATATAGTAAAAGGAGATCTCAGCAATGGCAGTTAGTAAAACTTTTCTCTAGAGAGGCGGCATTAAGGTGAATTTGTTGTTGTCTTTTTCTTCAAGATAGCAAATTCTTGGGAGAAAAATCTTGATTAGTTTTGCAGCTATAGAAGGAGGTGACAGTCACACTGGGCCTACCTTTGGACATCAGGGATGGTCTGATAGGCGGTAAATTGTAAACAGGGCAAAAATGGTTTGGGTTACAAGAGAAAGTTTCAATTTTTGGGGAAAAAAGTGTATACTTGGCTAAAACAATCATATCTGGGGGACCTGAGTGAGATGGTAGATGGCTGGTTGTGTTGCAAAATCAACAAACAACCCACCCATTCCCCACTGAAACTGAAAGTCAAAATACCCATGTGCTGAACTTCATGGACTCAATGAATAAACAGATACTGGGTTGATCACAACTTAATCCATAGACATTCTTGAGTGGAGAAAGTCTAATAAGGATACAAATGTGTTTAAAAAGGAAAAGAAAACAGCCTTAGTTCCTTAGTTCTCCAATGTAGCAGAAGAAAAAAAGACATAGGATATGTCAGGGGTTTTGTATTAATGTGGGATTTAATAAATTAAAAGTTTCTGATTCAATTATGATTACGTTCATTACAACAGCTTAAGACATAGAACGAGCCACTGAGATTTTATAGACATTGTGGTAGAATATTCCTCAAGATCATTCCCCCCTCCTCCCAGGCCCTAACTCCCCACCCCAAGTCTTTACTACCCTATTTCCCGTGTCCATGGGCTATGCAAAATTTTCTTCCTTTTTATAGCAAAGTAGTATTCCATTGTGTAAATGTACCATAGTTTTTTTTATCCACTCATCTATTGATGGACACTTGGGCTATTTCCAGATCTTGGCTATTGTAAATAACACTGTAGTGAACATAAGGGTGCATATATCTTTTCAAATTAGTGTTTTAGATTTTTTCAGATAAATTCCCAGAAGAAAAATCACTGAGTCATAAGGCAGTTCCATTTTTAGTTTTTTGAAGTAACTCCATACTGCTTTCCTACTAGCTATACCAATCTGCACTCTCACCAATAGTGTAAAATTGGTTCTATTTCTCTTGAGATAATAGAAGAAAGGCAACATGGGCCTCTTAACACCTACTAACTGAATTCTGCACTGTACTAATTGCTTGAGGATTCAATGGGATGACACATGCAGAAGTTCTGGGAACACAGTAGATCCTCAGCAAGTAAACTTTTCTTTTCCTTGACTTTCCCAATTCTATTGAAGAGAAGTCCAGAAGAGCAAATATTAGTATTCTGGTCTCTGGAAAAGCACAGCCTATCATATACTAGCAAATTTGGAGTCAAGTTTATAGAGAAATCCTTCCAGAATTTGCTTACTATGGATCAGTTGTGCAGAATGAACATCAGATGAAATAAGAGCATTTTAGTTTTTGGATGCTTAGCAAAATCAGATCATTTCTCATCTTTCATGGTTGCAGAAAGATATTGCCAATTAAACAAATCCTTCTTTAAATAACTTAATATGACACTGTCCATTTATTAAGAAGCATGCATAATCCTCCTGGATCATCTATACATTGCCATCATTGATGAGATCATTTGAAAGCAAAGGAAAGCAGCTCTTTAGTAGATGTTCTGATAGTTCTTCTCAGCTTAAGTCAAAAGTGACTTGGCTTCTATCAAACCTTTGGTTGTTGGTTACTTGTGAGCAATACTTGAAATTTCCTAGGTATACCAGAAGTACCCAAATATGCATATGTGTGTACCACACAGTACTCAGCTGATATGTACTGAAATTTTTGCTAGTCACCTTTTGGGGAAGACAAATCAACTCATTTAAAGTGTACTGGGAAAGTTCATCACTTGAAACCACCCACAAATAAATCCCTTTGTCAAACGATGTTTGTAAATATTGATTTTTTAAATATTGGATTTGCTAAAATAGATAACTCATGCTTTACGTGAATCTACAAATGCTAATGTCAAAGGGAGAGTGGCTCCCTGGTTACCATCAGTACACATACACACACACAGACACACACACACACACAAACACACACACATGCACTCATTCACTCGCCCAAAATATCCATACATAATTAACTGATGAATAAATTGAAAGCTCCTGCAGTTGGTGTGGCCACTGGTGAAGAAGCTTTGTTCTTTATTTCAAATAAATACAACTAAACTGCTGTCAGGGATTGTATAACACAAACAATAGCAACACTGTCTTTTGACTATAGATTCTGCCAGGACTGTGAGTTTTTAGGAGCCAAGCAGAGGGTATTCTTCATCAAGTGCTAGATCTGCCCCCAGAAAGCATCTTTGTTATGACAAATGGCAGCTTGTATTCATCTATCTCCACTACTTGTGGGAAGGAAAACAGTCTCCACCACTGAAAAAAATTAAAAATAATAACTGGAAAGAATCCTATAGATTATCCTAGCCAGTGTTTTTCAGACTTCTGGATTCATGAACTAGTCACATTTGGAAATATAACTAAACTTTTTAGAAAATAGATAACTCAGAGGAGTCAATGGCAGCTGACAGGACGGCAGTGAGGAAGAAAGTGTGAGTGAGTGAGGGAGCGAAAGGGGCGTGTGTGGATGTGTGTGTGTGAGTGAGGGACAGTTAGACCCTGCAGGACTTCCGGGGGCTGGAGAACTACACTCTCTTAGATGTGGAGTGCCTGCTACTACTGCAAGCACTCCAGAGCTGGGACAGAAACCATGCCATCTTGAAAGGGAAAGCTGCTGTGACTAGGAGACCAGCCTCACCACCACCCAGACTTGCCTCAGACACCAACCAGGACCCTATTGCCACTCCAGCCAAAAACCTGGTACCTCAGCTGCAGACCCAGGGACACTGAGACTCCAGCCTCCCCAGCCACAGACTCCTGTGAGTCCCAGAGTGATCTCCCTTCCCATCAAACCCACTGCTTCAGCCATGAGCCCCGTGTGTTCCGGCACCTGGGCCTCCGGTGACTTGGGGTTTATGACCCTCCTGCTGACCCACCGCTTCAGCCAGGGGCCTTGTGCATCCTGGCGCCAGGGCCTTCGGTGAGTCTCAGAATGCATGGCCCTCCCTCCAAGTCTACCGCTTCACCCACAGACCTAGAGCAACTCAGCACCTGGACTCTTCAGTGAGATCAAAAATGGGGAGAAAAAGAAATAACCCCCAAAGGAAAGAAAGGGAGAACACACCAGAAAAAGAACTAAATGAAACAGAGGCATGCAATATGTCAGAACAAGAATTCACAGTAAGGGTCATCCGTTATAATAAAAGCCTAATATGTTAAATGTCCTGGTTGTCTGGAGACCAGTCGACTGTTCAACCAATCAAAGTGTAATATGCTAAGGATGCTCAACCGCTCATTATGACATGCACTGACCACCAGGAGACAGACTCTCCAACCAGTAGGATAGCTTGCTGCTGAGGTCCAGCCAATGGGACTGAGCGAGATGGGCCAGACCTAACCTGGAGCCCTCCCACGGTCCCCCCACCCCCATCTGGCCAACCTACTGCATCCCCGATCGTGCACCAGTGGGGTCCCTCAGCCTGGCCTGCACCCTCTCACAACCTGGAACCCTCGGGAGATGTCAGAGAGCTGGTTTCTGCCAGATCCTGCTCGATGCAAGAGTTGCTCCCTGGCGGTCAGTGCACTCCCACAGAGGGAGCACTGCTCAGCCCGAAGTCGGGCTCATGGCTGGCGAGTGCAGCAGCAGTGATGGGAGCCTCTCCCACCTCTGCTGCAGTCAGACATTCCCCAAGGGCTTCCCGGACTTCGAAAGGGTGCAGGCTGGATGGAGGGACACCTCCCCAAGTGTGTGAATTTCATGCACCAAGCCTCTAGTACAGTTCATAAGACAGATGGAAAAGAAAATCAATAACTTATGTGAGAATCAAGAGAAAATCAAGAGTAATATAGCTACAGTAAAAACACAATGAAAGGTTTCAACAGTAGATGAGAAGAACTGGAGGAGTGAATTAGCAAGTTAGAAGACAGGGCAGTAAAACACACACTATCTGAACAGCAATTGGAGAAAAAAAATTAGAAAGTAGAAGGAGAGCCTAACGAAGTTTGGGACAACTTGAAATGAAGCAATATATGTATAAAAGGAGTTACAAAAGGACAAGAAGAGGAGCAAGTATTACAATACTTATTTGAAGAAATAATGACAGAAAACTTCCCTGATTTGGGAAAGAAAAAAGTCACACAAGCACAGAGAGTCACAAACAAGATGAACTCAAAAAGAGCCACACAAAGACACATCATAATTACAATGGCAAACATTAATGACAAAGAGAGAATCTTAAAGGCTGCAAGAGAGAGACAGAAATTTACCTACAAGGGATCTCCTATCAGATTATCAAATGATTTCTCAACAGAAACACATCAGGCCAGAAGAGAATGGAATGTAGTTTACAAAGTAATGCAAAGCAAAGGACTGAATCCAAGAATACTCTATCCAGCAAGGCTATCATTCAAAATTGAAGAGGAAATCAGGAACTTCACAGATAAAAAAATCGGCTAACGGAGTTTATCACTACCATGCCAGCAATTCAAGAAATGCTAAAGGGACTACTGTATAAAGAAGAAAACAAAGGGAAGAAGGAACACAGGCATAAAGAATAGAAATGACTACAAACAAGTACCTATCAATAATAACCTTATACATAAATGGACTAAATGCTCTAATAAAAAAACATAGAATGGCTGAATGGATAAGAAAATATGACCCATATATATGCTGTCTACAAGAGACTCACCTAAGAACAGGAGACTCACACAGACTAAAAGTAAAGGGATGAAAAAATATTTTTCAGGCAAATGAAAATGAAAAAAAAAGCTGAGGTACAATACTTATATATGACATAATAGACCTCAAAATGAAGGCCATAACAAGAGATAAGGAGGGCCACTTCATAATACTTAAGGGATTGATACAGCAAGAGGATGTAATTCTGGTATATATATATATATACCCAATGTAGGAGCACCCAAATACATAAAAAATACTTCTGGAAGATATCAAGGGAGAGATTGACAGCAATTCAGTCATAGTAGGGGCCTTTAATACCCCATTGACACCACTGGATAAATCCTCTAAACCAGCAGTTCTCAACCTGTGGGTCATGACCCCTTTGGCGGTCAAACAACCCTTTCACAGGGGTCACCTAAGACCATCCTGCATATCAGATATTTACATTATGATTCATAACAGTAGCAACATTACACTTATGAAGTAGCAACAAAAATAATTTTATGGTTGGGTCACAACATGAGGAACAGTATTTAAAGGGCCAGAAAGTTGAGAACCACTGCTTAAACAAAAAATCAGCAAAGAAACAGCAATCCTAAATGACTCACTAGACAGATGGACGTAATCAACACCTTCAGAACATTTCACCCCAAAACTACAGAGTATACATTCTTCTCAAGTGCACATGGGGCATTTTCAAAGATGGACCAAATATTGGGACATGGGCAAAGTCTCTTCAAATTCAAGAAGATTGAAATCATATCAAATATCTTCTCAGATCATAATGGCATAATATTAGAAATAAACTATAATAAAGAAAATCAAACACTTGGAGGCTAAATGGCACGTTATTAAACAATGATTGGGTTACCAAAGAGATCAAAGAAGAAATAAAAAATATCCTGAAAAAAATGACAAGGAAAACATAACAATCCAAAATCTATGGGACACAGTGAAAGCAGTCCTGAGAGGGAAGTTCATAGTACTATAGGCCTACCCCCAAAAACAAGAAAAACTGTAATAAATTATCTAACTCTACAACTTAAGAATTAGAAAAACAGCAATAAGAAAAGCACAGAGTGAGCGGGAGAAAGGAAATAATAAAGATCCGAGTGGAAATAGATGACATAGAGACCAAAACCAAACCAAAACAAAACAAAACAAAAACATGAAAAAAAGATCAATAAACCCAAGAGCTGGTTCTTTGAAAGGATAAACAAGATTGATGAACCTCTAGCCAGGCTCACCAAGAATCAAAGAGAGAGGACCCAAATAAACAAAATCAGAAATAAAAGAGGTGAAATAACAACAGGCCCCACAGAAATGCAAAGGATTGTAAAAAATACTATGAACAACTCTATTCCAACAAGTTGGTCAACCTAGAAGAAATGGACATATTCCTAGAAAAATATGACCTTCCCAAATGCAATCAGGAAGAATAAAAAAATCTTAATAGGCTGATAACTAAGATGGAAATTGAAGCAGTAATAAAAAAAAACTTCCACCAAACAAAATCCCTAGAGCATATGGCTTCATAGGGGAGTTCTACCAAGCATTCAAAGAAGAACTAAAACTTATCCTCCTCAGACTATTTCAAAAAAATTCAAAAGGAAAGAACACTTCCAAGTTCTTTTTACAAAGCCAGCATTACCCTAATCCCAAAACCAGATAAAGACACTATAAAGAAAGATAATTACAGGCCAATATATCAGATTAACACAATGCTAAAATCCTCAAAAAAATCCTAGCAAATCATATCCAGCATTACATTAGAAAGATCATTCAGCATGACCAAGTGGGATTTATTCTGGGAATGCAAGATTGTACACCATCAAGAAATCAATAAACATGATACATCACATAAACAAATTGAGAGATTAAAACCACATAATCATATTAATTGATGCAGAAAAAGCATTTGACAAAATCCAACACACTTTCTTGATAAAAACTCTCAACAAAGTGGGAATAGAGGGATCATAATTCAACATATTAAAAGGCTTATATGACAAACCTACAGCCAGCATCATACTCAATGGGCAAAAACTAAAACCATTTCCCCTAAGAACAGGAACAGGACAAGGATACCCACTCCCACCACTCCTGTTCAACATAGTACTGGAAGTGCTAGCTATAGCAATCAGATAAGAATAAGAAATAAAAAGCATACAAATTGGAAAAGAAGAAGTAAAACTGTCCTTATTCGCAGATGACATGATATTGTATATAGAAACCCTGAAGACTCTATAAAAAAATTACTAGATTTAATAAATGAATTCAGCAATATAGCAGGATACAAAATTAACACCCAGAAATCTATGGCTTTTTTATACACCAATAATGAACTCATAGGAAGAGAAACAACAACAACAAAAAAATCCCATTACTATTGCACCAAATAATTAAGATACCTAGGAATAAACTTAACTAAGGAGGTAAAAGACCTGTACTCTGAAAACTACAGGACTTTGAAAAAAAGAGATAGAGGAAGACATAAACAAATAGAAGAATATACTGTGTTCATGGATTGATAGAATCAACATCATTAAAATGTCCATACTACCCAAAACAATCTATAGATTCAATGCAAACCCCATTAAGATAACAATGGAATATTTCATAGACCTAGAAGAAACTCTACAAAAATTCATATGGAATAAAAAATGGCCCCAAATAGCTGCAGCAATCTTGACAAAAAAGAGTAAAGGTGGAGGGATCACAATACCAGATATCAAGCTATATTAGAAAGCCACTGTTATCAAAATGCCTGATATTGGCAAAAGAACAGGCATATAGACCAATGGAACAGAACAGAGAACCCAGAAATCAACCCAAGCCATTATGTTCAATTAATATTTGACAGATGATGCAAGAACATACAATGGAGTCAAGACAGTGTCTTCAATAAATAGTGTTGGGAAAATTGGACAGATACATGCAAAAAATGAAACTAGACAACCAACTTACACAATACACAAAAATAAACCCAAAATAGATAAAGGGCTTCAACATAAAATGGGAAACCATAAAAATCTTAGAAGAATTCATAGGAAGCAAAATATCAGACATATGTCATAGCAATATATTTACTGATACAGCTCCTAGGGCAATGGAAACTTAAGAGAAAATAAACAAATGGGACTACATCAAAATAAAAAGCTTCTGCACAGCAAAAGAAACCATCAACAAAACAACAAGAAAGCCCACTGCATGGAAGAACATATTTGCCAATGTTATATTAGATAAGGGCCTAATCTCCAAAATGTATAGGGAACTCATACATCTTAACAAAAGGGAGATAAACAATCCAATCAAAAAATGGGCAAAGGACTTAAATAGACACTTTTTGAAAGTGGACATACAGAAGGCCAAGAGATATATGAAAACATGATCAAAGTCACTAATCATCCGAGAGATGCAAATCAAAACAACAATGAGGTACCATCTCACACCCGTCAGAATGGTTATCATCAACAAATCAACAAACAACAACTGACTGTGAAGATGTGGAGAGAAAGGAACCCTCATGCACTGCTGGTGGGAATGCGAACTGGTGCAACCACTGTGAAAAACAGTATGGAGTTTCCTCAAAAAATTAAAAATGGAACTCCCATTTGTCCCAGTAATCCAATTTCTAAGAATATATTCCAAGAAACCAGAAACACCAATCAGGAAGGACATATATACCCCTATGTTCATAGTAGCACAATTTACAATAGTTAAGATTTGGAAACAGCCTAAGTGCCCATCAGCAGATGAATGGATTAAAAAACAGTCATACATCTACACAATGGAATACTATGCTGCTGTAAAAAAGAAAGAACTCTTACCATTTGCAATAGCATGAATAGACATGGAGAGCATTATGCTAAGTGAAATAAACCAGTCAGAGAAAGATAAATATCACATGATCTCACTCATTTATGGAATATAATGAACAACATAAACTGATGAACAAAAATAGATTCAGAGACAAAGACACATTGAACTGACTGTCAAACCTCAGAGTAAAGGCAGGGGAATGGGGCGGGGGTGGTGGTAAGAGATCAACCAGAGGATTTGTATGCATGCATATAAGCATAACCAATGGACACAGATAATAGGGAGGTGAGGGCATGTACTGGGGGTGGGGGTGGCTAGGGAGATGTCAATGGGGGTAAAAAGAGACATATGTAATACTATATGTAATACTTTAAACAACAAAGAATAAAAAAATAGGTAACTAGTGTGAAGGAGGGCAGATATTGACAGGATTTTTATCTATCTTTAAAGAAATACCACTACCAGTTTAAAGATGGCAGGTTAGATTAGCACCTTGCTTTTATTTCTTAGAAATCATCAAAAGCCAAAACCGGTTTGGCTCAGTGGATAGAGCGTCGGCCTGCGGACTGAAAGGTCCCAGGTTCGATTCCGGTCAGGGGCATGTACCTTGGTTGCGGGCACATCCCCAGCAGGGGGTGTGCAGGAGGCAGCTGATCGATGTTTCTCTCTCATCGATGTTTCTAACTCTCTATCTCTCTCCCTTCCCCTCTGTAAAAAATCAATAAAATATATTAAAAAAAAAAAGAAATCATCAAAAGCAGAAAGTTGATTGGGAAACACCAGTATAAATGCAGTTTCCCTAAAATGGGAAACAGCTGAAACCCACATTTTGGAGTAGGTGAGGATTTTCTGAGACTAGTGGCAATACAGGAGTGTGACAGAGAACATGGAAGATACAGTGCTCAGAATGCCAGAGTACTTTTCTGAAGCCATTTTCTCAAGTAACAATCAAACCATCTGTTTCCAACATCAGAATTGCATGGACACGACAACAATACAAACTCCTGTAATTCTTGTTTTGTGTAGTAAAGGGAGACTGAATAATATACTACAGTAGAAAGAAGTAGTCTCCCTAGAAGCAAAAAAATAAATCCTGAGACTAAAAAGAAATTTAGACAAATTCTGATTTCTCCTCATGAACTCCTATAACAAATAAATGGTACAGAAAATACACCATAACTTTAAAATTAAGTACTTAAAATATAACCCAAAAATTAAAAGAAAGAAATAGAAAAAAATAGGGGTCAAACTGTCACCAAAAAATGTTTTCATAGAGTATATTAAAACATGAGACCAGTTATTTTACCAACATTAAAAGAGATACCAAAATATTTCTCCTTGTGGAATAACAATACAAAGATGAGATATAATAATTTAAGGAGAATATATCCATTAGAAAGGAGGATATAGAACATGAGTTAGTAGAACTTCAAAAAGATATGGAATGAAAAAATAGAAACACCCTGGCCGTATTGCTCAGTGCTTGAGCATCAACCCAGGAACCAAGAGGTCACCAGTTCAATTCCTGGTCAGGGCATCTGCCCAGGCTACAGGCTAGACCACCAGTAGGGGGTATGCAGGAGGCAGCTAATCAATGATGTTCCTCTTTCATTGATGTTTCTATCTCTCTATCCCTCTCCCTACATCTCTCTCTGAAAATCACTAAAAATATATTTTAAAAAATATAAATAGAAATAAAGATGAGTGTTGAAAAACTAATGATTGGAGCACTGAAAAAATATATAGTTACAAAAATAAAGATGAATTTGGACAATCCAATGACTGATACACTGAAGAAAAAAATATAGTTGTACACAGAACAAGTATGTAAAAATAATTTTCAATCTGGCACATAAAAAAGTGCTCAGAATTATTAGTTATCAGAAAAAAAGTTAAAATTTCAATCAGATATTATTATCCACACATTAGGAAGGCTAAAATTAAGATTGACAACGCCAATTATTGGGAGAATGCGGAGTATCTGACTTTTCATACATTTGCTAGTGAGATGGAAATGATCCCACCACTTTTGAAAAAGGGTTGGGAGTTTTCTAAAAAGACAACTAGGAGAAAATGAAAAAAAA
>NW_005875047.1:0-1948 GCF_000147115.1 Myotis lucifugus
CCGTTAACATGTACTTTGTAGAACGGTAGTTTGAGACGATGGAAACGTCCTGATTGTCTTCAGACCTTCCCTGCGATCGTCTCCACCCCTCGTCCTTCCACATTCATTGGGTGACTATCATTTATACCAGAGCGGGCGCCGGGCTCACATTTCATTGTACTTCTATTTTATAACTGTTTTATCCAAATGGGATAATCACTGTGACTACTTCTTTTATGCTCTATCTCCCCATCGCGGGCCCGTGTGAACCCCCTCAGGCCGCCCTGGGCTCCCTGTGTGTCTCCGAGGTTCTCAGAGATGTGTTTTCTGGGCAGCAGGTGTTGAAAGCTCGGCTTCCGACCTGCCTGTGCCAGCCTGGGCCTGCCCTTTCTCTAAGGGACTCCGACTCCTTTAATGGAGAAAGCCATGCGCCACCGAGACGGTGGGTTAGGTGCGCCTATGGTTTCAATGGGCAGAGGTAGGATGCACGAGCCTGTGTGTGTGTGCGCGCGCACACACCAATTTACTACATCCATGTCTATCTATCATCTACCTATCTATCTATCAATCAACTATCATCTATTATTTATCTATCACCTATCAACTATCTATCTACCTATCTATAATCTATCATCTATCTATCTATCTATCTATCTATCTATCTATCTATCTATCATCTATCTACCTATCTATACTCTATCATCTATTTATCTATCTATCTAATCTATCATCTACCTTCGAGCATGTCCTCTACCCACCCAAAGGTTACTCTTTGGTTTTTAAATACAGGCACACAGAACACCATCTTCCTTTCTTCTCCAGCTCATGTCAGCAGCTGACCGAGGGATTCCAGGTCCAGGCCTGGCCCGCCCGCCCCTCTGTCCTGGGAACACCTGGGCTGGTTGGCTAGGGGGCCCCGCGCCTCAGCCTGTAACCACTGCTCAGCTCCATCCCGGGCTATTTCACAGTTGGCGCTCGGTGCAAGCTTATTTTTGTTTGTCGTTGAGTTCTTTCTGTTCTTTCTCCCACGAGTTATGTGAAAATGTGAGCTTATTTCCCAAATATTTGGGGATATTTAAGATACTAACGCTGATGATCTTCAGTTTGACCCCATTATGGTTTGAGGACGTATTTTGAACGTGTTTTCCTTATAACGATTGTGGGTTTGTTTCCCGGCCCACAGTGCCGTCAGTCTCCTTGACGACTTCCCGGGACTCGAACAGAGAGGCGTTTCCCGTCGCCGGCTGCGTGTGAACGGCTGCGTGTGAACGGCTGAGTGTGAACGGCTGAGTGTGAACGGCTGCGTGCTGGCGGCATGTCTCCTGTCCTGATGGCACAGCCTGGCGTCCGCCGGCTCCTGACGGGAGATCGAGTCCCCACACTCACCGGTTCGCCCATTTCTCCGTCCAGCTCCCCGGCCGCCTCAGGGCCTTGGCAGTTGCTAGGAGACCCTGGTTTGATGGTACCTTGTCTTCTTGGAGAACTGAGCCTTCCCGCACCAGCGCCCACGGCTTCTAATGGGCCCCGGTTCTGATCCTGTTTTGCTGCTAATAAGACAGCGACCGCAACGTCCGGACTGCGTGCAATGACACCCGCTTCCTCCGCTGCCTTCACCCGCTTATGTTTAACGTGGGTTCTTAGCAGCAGCATGGAGTCCTTTTGTGACCGAACCTGACGCTATTTCAGTGGCGTGTTTATACCACCCTCATGCACTGGGATCGCTCAGAGGTTAGGGTTAAAATCTATCATTTTTTTATTGTTCGTTATTGTTGATCTATCTTGTTCTTTCCCCCTTTTCTTACTTTAATTAAACATGAGCCTTGAATCCATTCTCTCTTATTGAGGGACCCACTATTGGCACATCTTGCATTTACTTACTTTTTCGGTGGGTCGCCTGGGCTGCACTATCCATCGTGAATTATTTGGACTCCCCCCGCCTCCCTGCCAAGACTTTACGACGACACTCTCA
>NW_005875047.1:3095-14568 GCF_000147115.1 Myotis lucifugus
TTTGGTTCAAGTTTCACAGGACGCTCTGTCCGTCACACGCCAAGACGCGCCCGATACAATTATTTAATAACAAAGTTCCCGCGCCGCGGACACAAATTCTTCTCATTTTTAAATCATTATTCTTTTTGGTCGGAGAAAGAATTATTTCTCCCGCCATGCAGGGCACAGACTGTGGGGCCAATGGTTTGACGCGTTTAGTACATTAAACTTGTAACTGAGTGCCCTGGCCGGTGTGGCTCAGTTAGTCGAGCATCGGCCCCGGCAACCACAAGGGTCGCTGTTCGATTCCCTGTCAGGGCACCCTGCCGGGGGTGGTGGCTCAGTCCCGCAGTAGGGGGCGTGCAGGAAGCAGCCGATGATCCATGATTCTCTCTTACATCAATGCTCAGCCCCCTCTCTCCCTGCCATCCTCTCTCTCTCTAATCAATTTTAAAAAACGTAACCTAGCTACCGTCTGGCTAACAGGATTTCGGGAGAACCTGCCGTGGTCCTCACACCTCTGCCTCTAAAGGTGGCGTTTCTCTCTTCTGGGCTGTTTCCGAGGTTTCGATCCACGTCTGCTTCATCTCCCGCTGCTTCTCTGCCACGCGGCAGTGGGTGTTTTTCTCACCTCCATCGGCCCTGGGACCCTCTGCTCAGAGACGCGCCTGCTGCCCCGGCCAGTGCCCGCCCGCGGGGGCGGCTGTGTGCCTGCGACGGCCACTCTGTCCTCGGCCCGGTGTGGGGTCTGCAGGAGTCTCGTTCGGGGTGTGTGTGAGGTTTGCTGCTGTTGCTATGGTTACCTGCAGTGCCCCACAAACTCCTGCAGCAGAGGTGTTCAACCTTTACACCTCACTGCACATAAACAACGCCCGACATTCTGCATCTCACCAGAAAATATGTTTTCTGCTGATCTGACAAAAAAACAGATATGCTTTTGATCCATGCACACAGACGGCTGCTGTTGTGTCGCTGTGGTCATTTTTTAAATTTGACAGTCGGAGGGGAAGAGGTCTGCCCCTGACTAAACGGTCAGGTATCGCATGTTTTAAGCAGCCTGCGTCGCGCCTGCCGAAACTGTTCTCTGGAGAGGGCACGTCCAGGTGGGGGTCGCGGGCCAGGTGGGGGCTCCGCAGTGTGGGGACAGCTCACGGCTTCGCAGCCAGCCCGGGGCGTGGTCGCTGCGCCCACAGCAGCCCCTGGGCACGTCCGCACGGCCATCTTGGCTTTTATGAGGACGTTCAACATTCTGACACGCGCGTTTAGTTTCAGCGTGAACGATGCGAGCGGAGACTGGGGGCGAGCCGACCCAGGCCCAGCCTGCACAGAGGGAACAGGTGCGATCACTCAGACTTCACGGTAATGTCTTCATCACAGTTGTGTTGTCCACCCGTCGTTATTAAACTCGCCCACAGACCATTACCCACTTTTCTGTCTTAAATGGCATGAGAGCTTTAGTTCAGCTCATTGTGAACTTTCTGAAGAGGTGACTGTCATCAGGGAACGTGAGGCTGATTATGTTTGGCTCCGCCCTTTCTTACCCGGAACCGGCTGCCCACCTTCCGTCGCTGAAAGACCAATGATCGGCCCAGAGGAAGCAACACAGGCCCCGCCTCTCCCATCCGCCTCCACGCAGATTCTAGCTTCAATAGCTCAACTGGAATCTACATTTTTGTCAAATGTTTTTAATCTCTTTTGATCACATGTCCTTCTTTGTTTATGTTCTAACCACCCTTTTCTGTTGCTGTAAACACTCTAAATAAGGAATGCCGTTCAGTATCGGGGTCCCTCTGACCTTCCGATCACTCTCTCAGGACCTCACTCACATGTGGAAGCCAATGAACATAACAAACGGGTGAACAAACTCTCCCCCTGGGAGCTTCACGTCTTCGTGTTGTGATTTCCTTTGAGGATCTTCAGGGCCATGACCTTCTTGTCTGTCCGCCCAGGGTCTGTGGGTGCCACTGGCCCGGGACTCCTTGAGTTTCAGGGGAGCCTGGGCCCCCAGGGCACGTGGAAGGTGCGTCCAGTCACACAGGACGTGGGGATGAAGGGTCAGGGTGAATCTGTGCGGCTGAGCACAGGCCTGGAGAGCCATCTCATTATCCTTCCAGGTGAGTCGACTTGTTCTAGAACATTCCCTCCTGGGACGCACAGTCCCGTGGCGCCCAGGCTTAGGTCTGGCATCTCAGTGCTGATTTCCTATGTTGTTATGTACCAAAGCATCACCCGTCACACCATCAGCCTTTAGTCCCAGGAGCCGAGTGTGGCTTGAAGACGGAAGGTGGAAGGTGCCCCAAGGGTGGGGTCTGGGTAACTTGTTAGATACTTGCTGATGCGGTGGCTGGATTTTCATTTCATTTAAAGTTTTGATGGACGGGACAGAGGAAGGGGAGACAGCAGCCATCGGTCACGTGGCTTGTGGAAGAGAATGGGTCTGCCCAGCTCCTACCGCTTGGAGGCCGGCAGAGTCCATTGGGCAGTTTGCTGCCCCTGTGTCTCATGAGCACGCAGGTCCCCTGGGCAAGTGGACACTCACCTGCCAGGAGGGACAGGAGGCCGGCTGCCCTGGGCTGCCAGGGGGCGCTCTGACATCACTGTCCCAGCAGTAACCCCAGAAACCAGCTAGTTAACTCAGGGGCCAGCTGATTGGGTTTATTTGTTTATTCTGTAATTTAACGGCATATTTGTGTGTTTTAAAAAATCTTTATTGTTGAAAATATTACACATTTCCCCCCTTTTCCCCATTAACTCCCTCCAGGCCGACCCCGCCCCCCCCACCCCAGGCCTTCCCCACCCTATTGTCTGTATCCATGGGTCATGCATATCTGCATTCAAGGTCATTGGTTCATCTCTTCTCACCCTCCCCCGCCTCCCCTCGGAGGTCCAACAGCCCTTCCCATGCTTCCATGTCTCTGGATCTATTTTGTTCACCGGTTCATTTTCTTCTTTAGATTCCACACAGGAGTGAGATCCTGGGATACGTGTCTCCTCTGACCGGCTTATGTCACTCAGCACGCCGCTCTCCAGCTCCCTCCGTGCCGTCTCAGAGGGTCAGAGCCCTTCTTTCTTAAGCTGCATAGGATTCCATGGAGTCCATGTCCCACAGCGCCCCCCCCTGCCCCCCCATCTGCTGATGGGCACGTGGGCTGTTTCCCGCTGACGGCTTTACACGGGCTTCCTCCCCCCAGGCCCGTTATCCATAAGGCGGCCCCTCATTCCTCCTGATGCCCCTCCACGCACATCCCTGGAGCACATCCTGTGGCCACCATGGTTCTCTAAGCAGGGTTCCCTCAGGCCCGAGGGCCACGGCCCCCCCCTCGCGCAGGCCCCCACTTCCTGGGCTGTGACTCCCACGCATGTTGTTTCCACACTTCACTCGGAGGGGGGTCAGCTGCCCTCACAGTGGGTGGCTTCCGTGTCCTCTTTCCTACGTGTCTTAAAGAGGCAGCTCTGGCTTCTCTCTCTCTTTTCATGGTTTTCAATGGGTTACTTTATTTTTAAATATTTTTTTATTGAGTGTTTAGAGTGAGAGGCAGGGAGAGGGAGGGAGAGAAACATTGATGTGAGAGCATAACATGATTGGCGCTGCCTCTTACATCACCCCACTAGGGACTGAGTCCACAGCCCGGGCATGCGCCCTATTTTCATGGTTTTCAACTCATTCCTAGGAAAGAAAAGGCGCTAGAAGTTCCTTCAATGTTTTAAATTTGTTAACGTTTCCAAACCGGTCTCCATTTAGGATATAAAATATTGCCACAGCGTGGGCAGGTGCGTGTGGCTCAGCGGGGCGTACAGAGGGTGTGCGTAGCACCTATGTGTCTGTGTACAGACACGTTCATGGTGGTTTTGCTTCCAGACGACCGAAGGCAATCCTGGCGCACAGGCGCCGAGGCTGCGCTGAGGCCTGGTACTTAGCCGTGGACGTGGGCTATTCCAGAGCCCAGACAAGAAGAGGGAATGAGAAATGCTGTGTGCAGCCTGGAGGTGGACAGGGAGGTGCGGGCGTGATTCCCATCTGTGTGCGTCTGCACAGA
Source organism: Myotis lucifugus (assembly GCF_000147115.1). Taxonomy (NCBI): domain Eukaryota; kingdom Metazoa; phylum Chordata; class Mammalia; order Chiroptera; family Vespertilionidae; genus Myotis; species Myotis lucifugus. The sequence continues at coordinate 7,112 of NW_005875047.1, forward strand.
GCGCAGCGCCACGCAGTCCTCGATCTGCTTCTCAGGGAGCGGGTCCCGCCCGACAAGCCAGGCCGTCCCCACGGGGAGGCCGGCCCACCCACCATCCGAGCGGCCCAGGGCGGAGAGCTGCCCTGGGAGTGAAGGAGTGAGTGCGGAGAGCTCCCGTGCCAGTGAATGCCGTGGCTCTTAGGGGCCTGAGGACGGTGGAGAGAGATTTTATGGGACACGGGGCTGGAGAGCGCGCAGGGACGCCCCGGTGTAACGGCCGCGGACGGTGACACCTCCGTCCCCACTTAGACGTGAGGGACCTGCCTCCTGTTTCTCTGTAATTGTCCCTTTTTTGAAAAAGCTGAAGACAACCAACTCGCCATCGTCCGAAGGTTCCCCGGCGCCCCCCAGGCATCCGCAGTGAGTTTTTCTCACCTCCCTGGTCTCTTCCAAGCACAGATCCCGCCACCCATCACACAGCCGCGCTCTCTAATGCCCAGCCCACTCCCCACCTCCCCACACTCTCGCTGCCCAGCAAGTGTCACTTCTAGGAATCCACGAAAATGCTACTTTCAAGCAAGCTGCGCCCGCCGCTCAGAGCTACTCTCCGAGCCTTCCCCGCGGGCCTGGAGGCCGTCCGTCCTCTGCCCTCTCGGGGGCCGGGCGGGCCTCCCAGACCCAATCCCTGGCAGCTCCCCTGGGGCTCCCAGCCACGAGGATGAGGATGAGTGTCTGTCCTTGATGAGCCGCCCGGTCTGTGGCATTTTGTTACAGCCGCCTGAGCGGACGAGGACAGCCTGCCCTTGGCTATTCCTCCTCCCGCGGGCGAGCTGCTGGGCCAGCGGTCCATGCCCGCCGCCCGCACTGCGCCCACGTCTGAGCTCTGCCCGCTGCGCTCTCCCCCAGAGCCACCGGGGCCCCACGGGACCTCCCCGTCCACAGAGAGAAGGGCATCTCTCTGTCCCATCGCCACATCCCCGCGGGGACGTGCACACTGGAGGCTGATGGTGACGGTGCCCTGGGGGCCCTCCAGCGGCTGTGTTGTCACCCGCCTTACGACTGGGACCCACACGCGCGCTGTTCATCCCCTGTGGGTCTCTCCTGAGCTTCACGCTTCGATTTCTTTTTAAACATTTAAAACATATATATTTTTATTGATTTCGGAGAGGAAGGGAGAGGGAGAGAGAGAGAGAGAGAAACATCAATGATGAGAGAGAATCATGGACCGGCTGCCTCCTGCACGCCTCCCACTGGGGACTGAGTCCGCAACCCAGGCCTGTACCCTGAGCAGGAAACGAACTGTGACCTCCTGGTTCCTAGGTTGATGCTCAACCACTGAGGCACGCCGGCCGGGCTCACACTTTGGTTTCTAACTGCCAGTTGCCATTAAAAATCAGACCCCTGCCTTCAAAATCTTGGACCACATATACTTTGAACATAGTGGAAAAGGCAGGGATAAACCAGAGAACTTATATACTTACATGCACAGCCCCTGGACACGGGGAATAGGTAGTGAAGACATTGGGGGGGGGGGGGGATAGGGGCTGGGAGGAGGGGGGTAAAGGGGGGGGAGGGAATAAAAAGGGGGAAAAAGGGGAAGATACCTGTAATACTATCAACAATAAAAAGTTTATTTTAAAGGAGAAAAGGTAGAAACATAGTTGAGCTACAATCAGACATTAGGTGATAATATATTAAGTTACACTGACTTGGTTTAAACATTCAAGATAAAAGATAGGAAAGCATTTACTATTAGCGATCGTAGTGACGTTAGAACCTGCTAGAAGTGACGGGTGGAGAACAAGGACTGATTGGCAACTAAATGTTTTCTTCCCAGAAGAAAAGAAAGACCAGCGTTTGGTCTCAAATAATTTTATTTAAAAACGTTTTGTGTTGGGTTTTGTGTAACAGCCTCCTTTTAATAAATGGATGCTATTTATGAATTCCACTCTCCTTTCAAAGGCGCTCCATGAATAATGCATTATCACTATAACCCAATTAATGTCCCGTCGCAATGCACATTATCATGCTCTGAACTAATGGGAAGTTGCCAAGAGAGTAATGGGAACGAGAAGTTATTTATGAAAACCCACCGCGCAAAATGCTGTGAAAACCACAGCCACTGTATGTGCAGGGAAAACGCATCGGAATGAATACTGAACCCTTCCTTGCTCGCAATCTTGAAATAAAAGCAACTCTTTACCCGACCAAGAAGCTGGCTCGTGCCTCCCGCTGCGCCCAGGCCTCCCGCCTGGCCTCCATTCTCCTCTAGGTGGGGGTGAGGCCTGGCGCCTGCCCACAGGTGGGGCAGCAGGGGGTTCCCTGGATGCCGCTTAGGGAACATGTGTCGTGAAGAGAGAGAGTAGGACATGGATGATGGCAAGAGATTAAAAAAGAACACGCAGGAAACAGAAGAGGGAGCCAACGGAGGGACCGCACTCAGAGGAAACACAGGACGTACTGGACTCGTCACACCTTGTCACCAGAACGTTCCGAACCAGGAGCCGCACGGCTGGGCCTGAGGGTGACGTGACCCGACCCTCGGCCCACAGGCGACTCGGGGAAGTGAGACTGTGGTATAGGGGTGGGTGCGCCGTAACTTTCCACGCACTTGCAATGGCTCTCCCATCGCATGAGAAGATGCGCAGCCTCATCTTTCATTAAGAACCTGAAATTACAGACTCCACACGGACCAGCAAGGCTTCCATGCAAACGATTGACAGCACCCAGTGTTCACGAGAGTGGAACGTAGCCGGAACCTCTGAGGTTGCGCAGGGGAAGGTAAGGTAGCAAAGCCAGTTTGCAGAACATGTTGGAAGCATCTAGATACTAAAGATACTTTCAATATCACCCATCATTAGTCTTATGTGCTGGTGTGTGTCCAAGACACATGAAAACACATTTCCACAGGAAGACCGTCGCCAACATCTCTGGAGAAGCGTCTGCAGAGAAAGCAACGACTGGAAATCCCCGAGTTTACAAGGCGGCGAACTTACGGACCAGCGCACTGTGACACACACTGTGAGGGAACATGGCTCAGCCATCAATGAGCACTACCAGGTGCTGCAACACAGAGCCTCCAACCTCGGCACTAAGTGACGGACAGAAAGACGGCCCGTTGTGCGACTCTGCTTATGTCCCATCCAGAAAAGCAAGATGCTGGAGACAGGCAGCCGGCGAGCATGTGTCAGGCCTGGGCTGGGATCGGCACTGACAGCGAAGGGCCCGTGGGCGCGTGCACGGCCGATGGACATGGTCTCCACCGGGCCGTTGTGATGGCCGAGCAGAGCATGTATTTCCTGGTCATCTTTGAAAAGCGACCCTACAATGAGTGGGTTGTGTGGCATGTCAATCATCCATTAAACTATTATTTCAAAACACAAAGGGGAATCCCAACGCTGTTGAGGATTTGGAGTGTCCACTGCTGAAATTCAGTGGATTGATTCCCTCCATTGTTAGCCATGCAACCCACATCTCCATTTATATTTCACGGTCATGTTTGCATAGAGCCCTTTCATAGAAGGTCAGAGCGATGATGGAGGATGGGGGAGGCCATTTATTGGTATGTAAACCGAAAACAAAAGCCGTAAATGCCTTAAAACGTTAAACAGCCGCGTCAATTACATGATTGACCGCTGAGACGGGAATGGGTGTGCTTTCTCACCCACTAAACATTTTAACAGCTTTCCGAGGCTGTCGGTGTAAATCTCACCGTGTTATTTCCCTGTAAGATCAAGAAATGAAAGTGCCAATGAGATTGACACAACAAGCATAAGTAATGTGCGCCGTCTCGCCCACAGCGAACAGCTCAGGGTCGTTGCCGCAACAAGTCTCACATCACAGGGCGATGAGCCGACGAGAATGTGCTTTTGCTCGCACGATAGTTACCGAGAATCTAGGCGGCTGTTCAGGTAACTGTCCCCGATTGATGATCGGCGCTGCAGGCGGCTTTCATTGTATGGCGACTACATCCACGTGTGCCTCTCAGGTCCGCCCAGGGGAGGAAGAGCTGTTCGAGGCTCGAGGGGCAACAATTAAAATGCTCCCACAGGGAGACATCCCGCATTGCTTCTGCTTACATTGCATCGGCCACACCGGTCACACGGTCTTTCCTACGCTGGAGAGGGAGGGAAGGCCAACCTTCCCGTTTGCCGGGAGCGGAGGAGGCCTCACCTTGGCGCACACTCAACAGCTCTTCCCTGAGGAGATGCTGTTTGCATCTCAGTCTCTGTCTACGTTCATTTCTGTCAGGCACCCGTCCTCCCTGCTGGCACAGCAAGCACGTGGCCCCGAGAGTCAGCACAGGGGACACGACAGGACTGCGGGGGGAGGGGGTGGCCAAGAGGGGAGTCTTCTTCTCTCCGCCCCCACCCGAGCCCCATGGATGGTGGCCCCACTGAGGAAGTTGCTTGGCCTCTTCATGAATCGCTTCTCTTAAGCCCATGACAGGATGTGTTTCGTGTGGATTATGATGGAGGCGTGGGTGTGCTCAGTGCAGCGCGTTGCATATTGTCAGCAGGTAGAGTCTGTCATCCTCTCTGACCCTTTGTCCGTCTGGTCTACTCGACGAAGCAAAAGCCACATTGATAGCGAAGTGTCTGCAAGCTGTCACACTTGAATTTACCAGGCTCTGTAGGAAGAAACCACGCTTCCCAAACAGGAACACGATTCGGTACTAGATGAAGTTAGCTTTTAGTTATGAGGTCATTTCCATCAGCGGAACCCTCATCTTGGAAATAAACGCTCAGGGCCACGGACCCATAGCAAATGCCAAGGCTGCGAACGGGCTGAGAGGGGCGGGGACCGCAGGAGACGGGACAGCGTCACCGTGCGCCGTGGCGATGCGCATTGCCAAGCGCCTCGTTTTGGACGGCATTGGGGAACCGCCCTGGATTCTCTCCCAGCGCTTCTTTACTGTTAGCATTTCCCTTGTGTCTTCCTTCTGTATCGACAGCAAAGACAGCTTTCCCATACAACGCGCTCATGGAATCATCCCTCCCAGAAAAGTGAGCAAGGTGCCCAGGAAAGGCCCCAAGTGCACCCCTGGGTCTGGACACAGCCCAGCCCCCTCGGCGGGAGACGGGCCCAGGAGGGAACCGCGTCAGGACCCAGGGGGTGTCACGATGGGCGAGCGACAAGTTGGGACGGTCCACCCAGGGGTGGAAGACCTCAGGGGCGTTTGGTGAGAGGGGTTTTAGATCTCTTGCTGCAGAGGCCATGGCTGCACCAGAGGTGGGGAATGTCCAGGGTCTCCAAGCAGGAGTGTTTGGCTTTCATATTCTCACACAGCTAACGCTTTCGGGGGACGTTCCCGGGTGGGGCAGGAGAAAGCTGGCCATGGTATCATGGCCGTCTCCACCACAGGCACGTGGGGAGTCATGGCTCCTCGGAACCCCCGCCTGGAGGACAGGATGAGGCTTCTCCTGCCTGTGCCTCTGGTTTTCTCTGTCAGAGTCCAGATGTGACCCAGGGGCCTTCACCTGTGGGGCTCCCCCTGGGGGTGCCAGCTGGATGCCCCGGCTGCGCTGGGAGGCAGAGGTCCCCGCACAGAGCAGGCAGCTCTATGCCGTGGTTGTAGGCGCCTCATGGGTCCCACAGGACTGGGCTCGGTCCCCAGAATTCATCGCCACCAGACAAGGATGTCTGTGCGGGTCCTCACCCAGCGGGAGGCTGGCAGTCTCAGGGCTCAGGATGGCGTTCCGGTCCGTATGTGAGAGCCGCCCGAGGAGCCCGCAGCCGAGAGCCTGGCAGGCAGGGGAGCTGGATCGCAGGTTACCTCCTCCCAACACCCAATCGGTACAAATCCGGAGACTCAGTGCGGGGCTGCGAACCAGCAGGAGCGGGGAGGCCTGCTGGGGAGAGGAGCGGAGCAGGGCCAGTGTCTGTGCTCCTGTCTGTCACCGGAGCTGTGCCCGAGTTCAGTGGCAGTTTGGTTGGGAAGTGCCTGCAAATGTAGCTTTAAACTCCACAGTCATTCCCTTCAACACGCGACACGATTCTGCCAACTTCCCCTGCAGACTCAGCGGGTCAGAGTGAGGCCGTCTCCTCATTGGACGGCAAGCTTTTAAAATTTATTTCAATGCTTTTCAGTTTTTGTGCTTCTATAGGGTGTCCCAAAATTCACGCAAGATTTGAATTTTGTGTGAGTATTAACAACAATAACAACAAATAAAAGCCTGATTTTACTTGGTTTATTGAATCAGATTCTAATATCTGTTGCCCTTTGATTTCAATCCCTTCAATTTGATAAGCATCACCAAGTACCAATTATGGACCAGGAGCAGGGACAATGAAGACCAATGAAGACCACGGCTTTGCGTATGTGCCAGCAAAACCGTGGAGGCCATTTACCCACTTTGCTATTCCATACATAACCCTATCCTGTATACTTTATGAATCAATAAAAAATTTACAAATTTTAATTATATACCTGTGTTTTCTATCAAAATTACTTCTTGCGTGAATTTTGGGACACCCTATATATTTCACAGCACATGTCCTGTGGCACTTGTCTTTCGAATTATCATCTTGGTTTTGGTTTATCACAAGCAGGAGTTGGAAAACTCGGGGACCTGACTCTCATATCCATTCTCCCTAGTTAGCCTCCACCTCGAACACCCGCTGGACTTAATCATGGAGAGGGAGGCCAGGGCACCGCCCTCATGGTTCTAGATCATTCTTTCCCTGAAGCAAAGACTCAAGCGATTGTTCAAACCAGGCGTCAGCCCCACAGTCTAAACCAGTGGTCCCCAACCTTTTTGTGGCCACGCCCCCTAAGCATCTCTAAAACCCTGATGGCCCCTGCCCTCCCCCCCCCCGTGACATATAATTCTTATTATTCAAAAAGTGAACTCCTATTCACATGGCATCCACGGAAGAGTAAAGTAAAAGAATGAAAGGACAGGTGAAGTACCGAGGAAGAAATCACTAAGAAATTGTTAAAAATAATAATAATATGAAGTGATATGAAAAAGTAGCAAATAAAGTTTCAAAACATATAATAGAGAACTGAAATGCATAAATATGTCACAACCTATATGCATATACTGTATATGAGGCCCCTATTAACCATAAGAAATGCAGAAAGTTCACCGTTAATAACTCATTCTCGAATTGCCCCCCTTCAACATCAAACTGCAACCCCCCCATGGGGCGTGTGCCCCACGTTGGGAACCACAGTCTAAACCACAGGGAACCTAGAATTCACGGGCGAGGGCTAAGGGACAGACGCTCACTAGCACAAACATTGAGGGGGAGGGTCACGCTAAATTGGAAAATATTCCTGTCAAAATAATAGTTGGTGCCTAAGTCCAGCTACTAGACGACCATGTAAGCATGAACTATCTGCTGATTTGGGGGCCACAATGTAAAAGCCGTGCTTGATCCCAGCATTATGGTCATTCCTCCGCCCCCGCGTGACACACAATTCTACGGAAGGCCGGGAGACGAAGCCCAGGGAATCACGGGGGGGGGGGGGG
>NW_005875048.1:0-1233 GCF_000147115.1 Myotis lucifugus
AGAAGTCAGTGGTTGATGATATTTCTATCGCTCTATCCCTCTCCCTTCCATTCTCTCTAAAATCAATAAAAACATATTTTTAAAAAAGAAAGAAAGAAGTTAGTCATTTAATCAGAAATAATTCCAATTGTCAGGGGCTATCCAAATGATGAGTATTTCAGCTGCTATATGGTTTGTTTGGTTGAATGTATGTGTAGCCCATCCTTAGGGAATGAGAATGAGTGAACAACAGTAAAAGCATAGGCGCCTATCCTGGGTGGGAAGTTTGAACAAAAAAACAAATACGTTTCATAAACTCAGTGCTTTTATAAAGTGGTAAACTCTGCTGGGTAGTTATGTTGTTTCCTGCTAAGATCCAGAAAGTTTATTTACTACCTTCTCACCATCAAAGCAGAGAAGGTTTTTATGAAAAGAGCCAGAGAAAGGAAGAAAGCAGGTGGTGGTAATTTTGTAGAACATATTGTGAAAGAGTAAAGATGTTTCTATGAAGCAGCAAATGAACTAGAACTAGAGAAATGCAGTCAGGGGTAAACCTGGTGTTTTCTACATAGCACTTGAAATGTCTTTTACCATTAATATAAATATCTAAATGGGAGTGTTCTTTAATTTTGTTTCTATTTTCTATTGAGATATACTTGACATAGAACATTGTATTAGTTTCAGGTGTACAGCGTAAAGATTCCATGTTTATATATATTGTGAGAGGAAGCATCCGTTCAAACAAGGACAGAATGATTGGAGTCTAGATAGAATCAAGGACATAGACAAGAGGACCAGTTGACACAAAGTTCTTCCCACCGCTTTGGGGAGGAGATGCCTCAAATTGACACTGAAACCTCATGGAATACCATTTGTGATTTACGTTACATATAAGTATGTATGTGGAAATACGTTCCATTCTGTACTTTTTGGAATATACCTCAAAAATACTTTTTGTTGTCCTAGTTTATTTCGTGTGATAGATAACCCTTACAGCTAATTGGTGACTTATATTTCACACTCATGTGTCCTGCTCACCTCATTCATTCATTCATTCATTCATTCATTTAATTAACATTTATGAAGTATTCACTATGCCCTAGGTACTGTGCTTTGCGTATAAAGATTAGTAAGTGAAGCAGAAGCTTACTTTCAAGAAATTCAGCATCTTGTGAAGGGAGAATGGAATTAAAATACATAAGTCTCTCAGCAGTTATCATCCAATCTTATCCGTATTTTATCCACTGATTCTAT
>NW_005875048.1:1333-13520 GCF_000147115.1 Myotis lucifugus
GCTTAAAACTTGATGAGACTAGTTACTCAATATTTTCTCAGAAGTTAAGTCTCATATTTAATTAAGTGTGAAATGAGCATGACTGAGTCAGTTCTTTCTTCAAGGATCAGTTGGCCAGCTGAAATGTGATAGGTCTACTTATAGAACAAAAACAATAAGAAAATATTAGCCTATGGCTATCCAAGAGAGTTAACTTGATGTAGTGATAGAAATGATGAATAAATATTAAAACCCAGAAGAAGCATGGCGGTTACTGTATAATTAGTAATTATGTGCCAGCCATAGCTTTTAATTATATTCCTTGGACTGTAATAAGGCAATAAATTCAGAACAGCTTGGATTTTGACTTCAAAAACCTGGCATAACGAGTGCAACTTGTAAATGCCCACAACCAGATTTTCTTTCATTTTGCTGTAGCCTGAATTATCCCTCAACAAATCAATGCGTCTTTCACATGTGCACACAGTGAGCTCAAGTAGAGGAAACAGGAAAAGCCATCAGACCCCCGTGCGGGCCTGCTACCCATCATGGGAAGGCTGACCTTTCTTCTGAATGACCATCACTTTCGCCATTCCATCTGTCTGAATGGAAGGTCAGAGGACAGTCATGTATTTTGCACCAGGCTTCTAACCCTGCCAGGTCGCAGTGGGCTTTAACCATCCGCCACACGTAATGAGAGAACAGATCGTTTTATTTGCATGACAAGCTGTGGAATCTGGGCCACGTCCAGATGGAGCACCGAGTGTCGTCTGGATGTTGCCCCAGCAGTGATGAGCAGTGATGAAGAGCACAGGCTTTGGCTCTGCAAACAAGAGGCACAAATTGCAGGGCCTCCAGGTTACTCTCTCTGGGTCTCGGTCCTCTCCCCTGTAAGCTGAATGTTTGTAAATCCGCCCCTGGGAGTTGGAGGTAGAGGCAGGTAGCATTATGCGAGGGGGTGTGGGCTCCATACCAGCCTGGGACCAAAGCCAGCTCCTCCACTTATGGATCATTGGACCACGGGCAACTGCATACTTCTCTGTGCTTCATTTCCTCATCTTTAAAATGGGAACACTTGCCCTAGCTGGTTTGGCTCAGTGGATAGAGCATGGCCTGGGGACTGAAGGGTCCCGGGTTCGATTCTGGTCAAGGGCACATGCCTGGGTTGCGGGCTCATCCCCAATAGGGGACATGCAGGAGGCAACCAATTAATGATTCTCTCTCATCATTGATGTTTCTATCTCTCTCTCCTCCTCTCTTTTCTTCTCTGAATCAATAAAAAATAAAATAAAATAAAAAATGGGAATACTTACACTGACTCCACTGGCGGTTCTCGTGGAAATCAAATGGGTTAACAAAGAATTGAGTGTGTCACATTAGTGACTAAAGTGTGAGCAATCATTATAACTTTTTATTTTTTATTTTTTAAATATATTTTATTGATTTTTTACAAAGAGGAAGGGAGAGAGATAGAGAGTTAGAAACATCGATGAGAGAGAAACATCGATCAGCCACCTCCTGCACATCCCCCACTGGGGATGTGCCCGCAACCAAGGTACATGCCCTTGACCGGAATCGAACCTGGGACCTTTCAGTCCGCAGGCCGACGCTCTATCCACTGAGCCAAACCGGTTTCGGCTATTATAACTTTTTAAAGATGGAGTGAAATGGACTAATTTTAAAAAGTAGAACTGTATTGGCACATAGAAGCCACTCCAAGATGGTGACAGTTTTTATTTTAATGTTAACCTTCTCAATTACGTTTTACAGGAACTCTTCCCTTTTCATCTAGCAGAGACTTTTTGGGTCCCTTGATAATTGGGTAAAATGATTGCTGCCTAGCTGCCATTACCTTGACTACAGAGTATGAACAACTATTTCAACCAAATACAAGGCACTGGGGTTGGATATTTTCCTTTGGCCCAGATTTTAACACAGCGGGTGGTGACATTCCAACATGTTTCTGTGACTCTCCTGTGTGACCGAGACCTAGACATGTGAGAGGCACGGCCAGGGTAGAAGCACTTGTGTGGCAGGGTCAGCTCTTCCTTGGGTTGCAAAGATGAAGTTCAAGGGGCTGGTTTTCTGTTTTTGTCTTTAAAAAATTACTATAGAAATAGTGGCCTCTACATTTCTTTGCTCAGATCGGAGAGAAAGCATAAATGGTTACTAAACTTTGATTATATAGACAGTCCCCTGAAGGTTTTATACCAAGAGCTAAAGAAAGCAGCGGGTCTCTTTTCCTGTTAACTGAAGAGGATTTGCAGAGAAAGAAAATGTATACGATTCTTACATGATTTTCTTGTTTTTAAAGCTACATCAAACTACAGTCTAATGGGATTTCCAGGAGTAAGCATCTAATTTATTCTCTTTGTTACTGTAGAAGACTTTTGCTATGGAAATATTCAATATTTTAAATATCCCAAAATGAAATTCAACACTGTCACTACACAATGGGTTTGCAAGTTCAACAAGACATATTTTGGCCAGGCAAACAAACATTTTCCCAAATTTGGGTGGACAGTATGTTCTTGCTTGTCTTATTTTACAGATAATAGAGGTAAAAGCAAACTTGGAAAAGAAAGAAGGGTTAATTGAGGGGCACAATGATCTAATTAAAGCACACCAGTGCAATAACCTCTTCTATGTTGTTGCTGTTGCTATTTTGCTGAATATAACTTTAAAAATGCCATCCTTAAATATAATTTTCTTATGTCTTCCTTATAATATATTTTAATGTAGAAATATATACTCTATTTCCTTTTAATCTGCTTGTGCATAAGGCCCATTGATTTTTCTGATGTTCGTGATTAGATATGGTTGTTTTTATTCCAGATCCTTTACTTAATAAGAGATATTACATAAGAACCAAGACTCTTTCCATTGTTTTCCCAATTAGACGTGTGCTGATGTAACATGCAAGGAGGTGTGTAGCAAGGGCTGTTGCTCAACCTTGGGACCTGCCCTCATTATTCTCTTTGCAGGGACGGCAGGTGCATTGCCCACATATCTCTGCACAGGTCAGTCTTAGTCACTGACCAGTTGAGTAACCAATTAACTGAACTTCTTTATGGCAAAATTCACCTTTGTGCACAAGCAATGCAATATTGATAGAACACAAATAAATATTAATAAAAATAAACATCAATGAATGGGACAGTGGGAAAAGCACAGATATGGAAATTAAATAGAACAGAGTTCATATCATGCTTCCTTTGGCAGGTTACTTAATTTCCTGAATTTTTCTTTATTGTTATAAAATGGGGCAATGGTATCTCATCAAAATATTGTGAAAATTAAGGGGCTCAATGATTGTGAAGTGTCTCTTGCTTCTTTTCACATTAAACTAACAACTAAAAGAAAGAGCCAGTGAGCTTATGTCCCTGCTGACTCATCTGTCTGTCCCATGAGGTCCCTTGGAGAAACCATCCTGGAACCAGCTCGCCCGAGGCTGAGTTTGAGGATCAGCAACAGTATCACTACAGCTGAGCTTGCATTCATCAGATTCAAAAGTCAAGATGTGGCCCGTCACAAAGGCCAGATGACAGATACATCCTGAGTCATATTTAAAGTGAACATAAGCGTCAGGAAAAAAAAGGGTTTAGTAACCAAACTACTTTCTCTGTTCTAGCTTAAGTTTATGGTTCAGACATTGCTTCTATTTAGGTCATTCTAAAAGGCAAGATGCAAACCAGAGATCCTCAAACTGTGGGCGATGTGTGCAGGCTTGGAGAAGTGCTTGAGTCTATTTCATGTGGTCAGTGGGTCTGAGTCTAATTAGCTAATACTTTATCATCCACATATTTATTATATTTCAAATCATTAGAACTAAAAAATTTTCACAACCACACATTAAAAGCTTTATACCAGTAATAACTAATTAGAAAATATAATAAAAACAAATTATTATAATCCCAAATAGCAACAAAAACATATGCTATCTAGGAATAAATCCAATAAAAGAACTGTAAGAAATAGATGGAAAAAACACATCAAAGCATTTTTGAAAAATATAAAAGAATATCTGCACAAATGACAAAACATAACATCTTCATAGTTTAAAAGGCTATATCACAAAGGTGTCCATTTTCTCCAAATTAATCTATAAATTTAATGCATATTTATTCTAAAAATCCCAATAGAATTTTGTTCGTGGAAATTGACAAATTTGTCCTAAAATTCATACAGAAGAGTACAGAGCTGAAAGCAATTAAGCTCTTTCTTATAGAAAAACTCTAGTATACATAGAGGGTATGAGGGAAACGTAAAATTAACTTCAACAAATGCCAAAATAATAATTGCTGCAAGCAATATCCGCCAATTGTTACTAAATCAGTGTTTTAGCAAAATAGGATACATTGTCTCGAAGTACTTATTACAAAATATTCATTAACTATAAAAAATTAGTAACTTTACATTGCAGAAATCCTGCAGACACCACTTTAACAAAGTGACCAAGATTAACAGCACCAGCGATAGACATATTGACATCACACACCACCCATGATGCAATAAGAATGGTACAACATCACTTCTGTGCTATTCTTGTATAAAATGCATAATCTGAATCTAATCAAGAAAAATACACCAGCGAAATCTAAACTGAGAAACATTCTACAAAATAATAGACCAGCTCTTATCAAAATTACATGGCATTACTTATGGTCTCTTTCCTGGGATATAAGCAACATAAGCACAGAAACCTTGATTGTTTATTTCCATTGATGTATTTCCAGCACCTAGAAAGTACATGGCACTCAGTAAGAGCTCCACAGATATTTTTGAGTGAATAAATGAATTTTCACAAAGATCGTGCAAGATTATTACTTTTATCTTCATTGAACAGAGAGCAAAGCTGGAGATCAGGAAAACAAACTAGTCAGTCGTAATAAAATTGGCAGATCTGGACATAAACTCAGATGTTCTGACTTTGTTCCCATTGCTTCTTCCATAAGAGTAGAGTGAAGCCAAGGCGAGGATGCTCAGCCTGGGGGGAGAGGGGACAGAGGACGACAATGTGGGCAGGGAGGTTTGCCCAGTTCCTCTTCAGCATCGAGTCACTTCTTTCTGAGGTTGGTCTGGCTCTCTTTGCTTCTAATAATGTTTTATGCCGGCAGCATCTGTATGCTAACCCCTTTCGGAAAATGGAGGGGGGTTAACCCATTCGTTTGGAGTCATCTCCTTCACCGGCTCCCTTTTTCTGAATTTGTTTGCTGAGCTTCTAGGTTCTGGGAGTGAAATGGTTAAGAAAAGTGCCTAAGAAGCTGGGAACTAAATGAGGTCAGCATATCTGCGCTCGTTTTTATTGTACAGAATTCCACAAATACGGATGACTCATTGAGGGCAAGCTAATCTCTAGAAACCCACTTTCTGGCCGGAACCGGTTTGGCTCAGTGGATAGAGCGTTGGCCTGGGGACCGAGGGGTCCCGGGTTCGATTCCGGTCAAGGGCATGTACCTGGGTTGCGGGCACATCTCCAGTGGGGAGTGTGCAGGAGGCAGCTGATCGATATTTCTTTCTCATCGATGTTTCTAGCTCTCTATCTCTCTCCCTTCCTCTCTGTAAAAAATCAATAAAATATTAAAAAAAAATAAACCCACTTTCTGTGTTACTGACTGCGGGGAGGACCAGAACTGGGGAGACATTTGGGAGACAGTTCTACATAATCTCATTGGAAAGGCCAACATAACTAAAGGGCAAGGAATTTCCTATGTTATCCAAGTAACTGGGGAGAGAAGAGAGTCCCTTTAGAAGGCATTTGAAGACAACGCTCAGGAAATACAAAAGATACTTTCCCCAAATCTGTTTACAGACACATCCCCAAAGTTTATATATTAGCTGTGGGTTTGGGGATTTTAAATTTTACAGTTAGTGGGGATGCATGCAGTATAATTTTATTTGAGTTTTACCATTTACAGACCAAAGTACTGAGAAAGATGTTTGGTAACATGAAATGAATCTGCCCTGGCTCGTGTAGCTTAACTTGCTGATATCATACCTCAACCAGACAAGAATTAAGTAGGGAAATAATGCCCCCAGATAATTGTTTTCTCTCCCCACATTTAAAAAGAGAGACCTCTGGGACTTAAGTGATGAGGCTCTAACATATTCACCTCCAGGTCCTTGGCCTCTGAGGCTGTCTCAGTGCATCGTGTCAGAAATGGTGTTTCCAACTTCTCTCTTCCCACGTACAGGTGCATCAGTTTATACGGTGAAAAATATGTTTGTTTGCTTGGGGTTTTTGGTTTTTTTTTTGAGTGTTTGAAACCTATGGTCTTAGTTGCAAGCCAGATGTCATTCCCATGTAGTTATTTTGCGAAGTTCTTTCCCTTAGTTCACGGCAGTGCATGCGCAAACTGTAAAAATAAAATGGTTTGGTTTGCACAGTCTACACACTCCTTCAGGTGATGGTGCCGCATTACCCTTCCCCCTTCACTGGATGGGGGAGCACACGAAGGTGGGAGGGGCCAGGCCCATTCTGAGTGTGAGTAGCACTGCCAGGTGGGGCCTGGGAGGGCGACCACCCCCCTGAAGGCAGTGGCAGCTACTCACTTCTGACCGGGTGTTGTCATTCTAGAACGTGGACTTGGTGCTGCTGGATGTCAGGAACTAGGAATCTGAATTTTCCTGGTCATTTGCCCAATTTTCAAATTCAGCAACTAATTTCAAGTTTTAAATATAAAACAGGCCCCAAAACACAGCAGCCCAGCCACTAACTAAGAGTAAATGGGTGTTCAACATTAGATAGGTTGGCCCAGGTGCTGAGCAGTCGGTCCCTCCCCAGAGGGAGCTCTGAGAGGCAGCAGACCGCCCCACACTGGGTCACCTGCTTCTAACACACAGGGTGTCCCCCAAACAGGTAGCCACACTTTCATAGCTGATCACTCAATTTTCATTCTTTCTCAGGTTTTACTGATTTGGAATAATGGGTGAAGGCAGACTAAACTTTGAACAAAGAAAATGTACCCAGTAGACTTTTTAATGGGGAGACATAAAAGATAAAGTGTACGATACAAAGCTGGCAACAGTTGATGAATTGAAGGTGCACAAATACCAAACGGAATGATTCTTGATGTTTGCGTTTCCATGGCTTTGCGTTACCAGCAGAGCTTGGACCAGAAAGGTCATCAGTTTGAAAACAGGTGTTGACAAAAAAAAAAAAATTCATTCTTTTAAATTTTGCAAACCAACTGTATGTTAATAAACGCCGACTTTATAATCATTCAAAGTGTGTATACATATTTTGGGGACACCCTATATTTTCAAAAGATGTTTCCAGATGTTTCCTGGCTACTTCTCCTCTCACCCTCTCCTCACCTGACCCCCAGGAACCACCCCTAGAGCTCCTGGTTATCAGCCACCATGAGAGATGAAGGGACAGGGCTCAGGGTAGGGAGGCAGGGAGTGTGAATGTGGGGCTGCCCATGCTTCCTTGACCCCCCAATTGTTGTCACCCAATGCTGCATTGTACTGGAGAGGGGGAACTAACTAAAGGGGTTAGGGCTTAGAGAAATTTTATTCTTTTTATAAACTATGTAAATGCTTTTATATATGAAAAAATAAACACAATAAGAAAGTTAAACACTCCTTGGAAGGGTCTTGCTGTCCGGTCTGTTGTTTTCAGCAAATTTCTTTATCAGGAACTTGACCTTATGACTCCAATCAAGGAAACCCTATGTTTTCTTGCATGAGCTCCATCTCTCCTTCTTCTCCCATTCCTCAGCAAGCTAAGGCAGGTCATGACCCAAGTGTTGATTTTGATTTCCCAATGTCCAGGTCACGCTGACTAGATACCATCTAGGGGTCACCTGGTACTGGGTGGTGAGTGGGCAGGGTGCCTCAGAGTGGCTTTCACGGCACAAGGCTCCAAGTGAGATGTTTGGAATGCAGGTCAGACTTCTTTGAAGATGTGCCTCTTCATCCTTCAGGGTCCTCCAGGAGGTAAGTATTAAACAAAACTATTCACAGACATCTAAGGACAAGCATACTTCTCAGGGCAGCACGGTCTAATCCACATTAAAGAAGGAAAACATTTTCCTAATTGGGATAGAATCTGAGCAGCTGGCCTCCCCACGGTGGGTGGAGGTCAGGCTCCATGACCCAGGGCAGTGTCTATTGGGAAATAAAAAATGGAATTCATTAAAGGCCGCCTACCCATTAACTTCCTAGTGTCCATCACTTTGTTGGGAAAAACTCAGGAGAATTTTCAAAATTATTTTTTTTCTCCTTCTTCAACTGGGTCAAATTTTTGGGAAGGGCTTCCTATAATCTTTGTACATAGATAAAGGCATTCCTCAGTAACCCCTAAGGGTTGAAGATGGGATGGGTGGGCGGCTTGTGCCTTTACTTATTCTAAATGGCTCAATATGAAGTCCTCATGAGTAGGAAATCAATCAAGAGCATGAGTAAGGCCCTAGCCGGTTTGGCTCGGTGGATAGAGCGTCAGCCTGCAGACTGAAGGGTCCCAGGTTCGATTCTGGTCAAGGGCATGTACCTTGGTTGTGGGCACATCCCCAGTAGGGGGTGTGCAGGAGGCAGCTGGTCGATATTTCTCTCTCATCGATGTTTTTAACTCTCTATCTCTATCCCTTCCTCTCTGTAAAAAATCAATAAAATATATTTTTTAAAAAGCTATCCTGTTTTAAAAAAAAGAGCATGAGTAAGAAATTATGACATTTTAATCTACTTTTCTGCTTTTTTTTCCTATTGGTTTTAGGGTCTGAATTTTTTTTAACATTAATAAGACAATAGTTTATGAGAAACTACTGGCATACATTTTATTTGGAATTGATATTAAAATGTATTGTATCACATATAGACATATTTGACAGTAATAATAAAAATAAAGAACATTTCTTTTCACAAATGAATTATTTTTTTGTGGTCAATGAAAAGTATTACTGAATTAGCCATTCATGTTTTAATTTTGGATTTTATATATTTACCAATGTATTTTTAGTAAGGAAGGAACAGTTTCTTGTGTGTGTGTGTTTTTGTTTTTGTTTTTTTAATTTCAAAGCGTTCCTTTGGGGGATAATTGGAGAAAAGACTATATTGCTACTAACTAAGCAAGCATTGTGAACTAAATAGTTATGACTCTGGTATGTCAATAATTTTTGCACAGATGCATTATATAGACTGTGGCTAGCACAGAGGGAAAATGTATGTTCTTGGGTCAGAAAGGCTAATGTAAATCCAAGTGCTGCCCTTGCAGGCTGGAAGAACTTTAATAAGTCAGTCACCACAGGTTGGGTTGTCCCAGAAGCAGCCTCTGAGATAGATGTGAGTGTTGAGGTGTTTGTTAGGGAGCATCATGGGATGAACAGCTGTGGAAGGGAGGGAAAGGAAGCAGGATGGGCAGAGGAAAAATTGAGCATTGAGGTATATCAGACAGCCTCAGTCACTCTGCTCAAAATCTCTGTAGTCAGAATGTTCCTGCAGATTGATGTTGGACCTTGATATTACCTTAGGGCAGTGGTTCTCAACCTGTGGGTCTCGACCCTTTGGGGGTCGAACGACCCTTTCACCGGGGTCGCCTAAGACCATTGGAAAACACATATACAATTACATATTGTTTTTGTGATTAATCACTATGCTTTAATTATGTTCAATTTGTAACAATGACAATATATCCTGCATATCAGATATTTACATT
This sequence comes from Myotis lucifugus, assembly GCF_000147115.1. Lineage (NCBI taxonomy): Eukaryota > Metazoa > Chordata > Mammalia > Chiroptera > Vespertilionidae > Myotis > Myotis lucifugus. The sequence goes on from NW_005875048.1 coordinate 10,968, forward strand.
ACGATTCATAATAGTAGCAAAATTACAGTTATGAAGTAGCAACGAAAATAATTTTATGGTTGGGGGTCACCGCAACATGAGGAACTGTATTAAAGGGTCGCAGCATTAGGAAGGTTGAGAACCACTGCTTCAGAGGCTGTCTGCCGCCCCTTTCCCCCCCATCCCATATCATTTCAGCTACATGGGTCTCCTTTTCTTTTGAAAACAACCATTTTAAATAAAATAAAAACGATGCTGCTTCTTTGAAGCTCACATCATTCGCTTGTAAACCCCTTCATTCGTAACAATCACAATTCCTTTCACATGATCCATTCATTGAACACTTTAGTCCCTAGATAGCAGCCTTTTTTCTACCCAAACTTTTGCCATCATCTTAGATGATTTCAACACTCATGAAGATGGCTTCACATTTTAGCTTCTCAGCTCCTAGTCCACCGCTTTCCGATGACTTTTTGACAGCTGCACTATGTCCACCCATGGCTGTCTCTTGTACTATATCATCACTAGAAACGACATCACCTCTGACATCTCAAATTGAAACCTCCCATTCATTTCAGCTCACAGGCTCAAGTAATTTTTTCATCTCATTGCAAAGTCTAAACATGAAACCCACAACTTGCTCTCCACTGGCTCTGCTATTGTTATCATCCTTCTTTGTCTAGTGTATATTCTATGATTCATTATTATATTCACCTTCTGACAAATATTGTTACTCCATTGCCTTCCTTTGCTTTCGTCCCACCCACCTGGTAAAACCTTAGCCTTTAATGAGTTCAGCCACCCGCATTCTCACTGCATGTCTCCAAGCAGCGGAGGGTTGCTGGAGAAAAATCCTCCGATCAGGCTGGCATTACTGTAAATCAGTATTCACCTGGCTCAGCTGGTGTGTCACTCCTGCCGTCCTGGATGTTTAAATATGCTGCTCCTTCCTACCTTCTCCAAACCTCTACCGCTTCTCTCTCTGCTCTGCCCACGCAGCATGGCCTTCCACTTCACTGAGAAAACAAGCTTTCAGATGTTTATGTTACAGCAGAAATGTGTGATAAGGACACATATTTGATTAATTAAGAGAAAAACCAGGCTGAGGCAGAGAATGAAAATAAAGACACACACATACCTTACACATTTTGTTTTTATGCATAGAAAGGACATTTATTTATAATTTTTGAATCTATGGCCAAGGCTATTACTTAGAGTATGGCCCTGTGGGTCTTTGTTCCTCATTGCCTTTTTTGTAGAGGCTTAAGTTTCTCTACAATGCAATTAAAATTGATGAATTCCAGTTTCAATTTTTTAAAGATGAATAGAAATTTATGTATTTTTGTAAACAAGCTGAATTTAAAAGAAAATGCTTTTTATTATGATTTTTTGGTCCAAACTTTGAGATGGTGTTGCTCATGCCAAACTAAACATTTCATAACGTTTGCCTTTATTCATCCTTTTCAATGCATTCAATATAGATTTATTTTTAAAAAAAAAAAACCTCTTTTACCCTCATAATTAATGGCTTATGTGATATTTTATCAATTTACATAATTATTATAACAAATATAACTGGTGTAAATAGATTTGGAAGCAAACACCACTATCTCTTGAAACACATACCAATCAGCTGGCAAGAGCTTAACTATGCATCAGTCAGTGTTCTTTATTTTATTTTTATTTTAGAAAAAACACAGTGCAGGTCTTTGCAGGATGGGGGAGCAAGTTCTGGGGACAAGGAGTAGGCCAGTGATAAGAAATGAGCGGTTCCTCAGGACCACGGTAACTGATTCCCTGTGCAGGAACATCTTGGAGATGTAGCGGTCCTTGTTGACTGGCTTGGACTTCTCCTTGCCCTTGCTGCTCTTGGGGATCTCTGCCCGCATCTCCTGCACTCTCTCCAACACCATGTGGCAGTGCCTGTCAAAGGCCTTCACCTGGCCTGGGAGCTGACCCTAATGCAGAGGTCAGTTCTTAGGTGCAATGAGTATTAAAGGGCACATAAGGCAGTCACAGTTTGGAAGTGATTAGGAAGGACATAAAGAAAGCTAAGAAAGAGAGGGCCATCAGTCAATTATGGCTGAGACTCAGGGACTTGGTAGAATGGTTTATACAGCACAAGTTGGAGAAAGTGAGTTTATAGGGAGCAGATCAAAACACATTTGTCATTTTATCTAGCTACTCTCTGTGGTACAGAATCAAAAAGCAAATGGTCTAAAATAGGGGTTGACAAGATGCACCTGGTAGAAGAACAAAGAAGAGAGATAATCTAAGGCCCTGAAAAACAATGTTGAGGTCTAGGCTAGGAAATGAGACAGAGATGCCAGAAGAGGGCTGTTGGCTTGATCGAGAGAAGTAGTGGAGAGCTTTCAGTGAATATAAAATCAATTTCATAAAGTAGAAGAGAGGGTGAGGTAGGCAGGTATGGTTGCAATTGTTTAAATGATACTGAAGTTGGAGATGCCTTAGTGTTAATGTGTAGTTAGAGTGGAGCAAAAGCAATTGGCGTTGAAGAGGTTTAGTGACAATCAGATTCATTTGTTAGAAGAATCATTTAGATCCAGATGAATT
>NW_005875049.1:0-13420 GCF_000147115.1 Myotis lucifugus
GCTAATCAGGTTGGGTTTTGATGGCTCTTTCCATGAGCACACTGACTGATACACACACAGGGACGGGGAGTTTTCGGGGTTCCTGGTCTGGGGCCTGAGAGACTGGACGTCCCCTGGGCCTGGGGAGGACCCTGGCTGGGGAGGACACTGCTCCGAGTTCACGGGGCTGAGGAGGGTCGGAGAGCCCAGGGCTGGCTTCCGTCCTCCTCCCCACCCTCCTCCCGCATCCTGGCTCTCAGCACAGCTGCTCAGGCCTCCCTGGGGCTGCAGCCTCAGGCCTGCGAGGGCGGCCATAAAGCAGAGGGGATGGGTCTGTTTGCAGGAAAGCTTGTTTAATAAGCTCCATTAAAACCGCTGCAAGCGCCTCCCTCCCAGACACCACCGCCTTGGGCTGTGCCACGTGGGTCGAGGGTCCTCACACCGAGGGCGAGTCTCTGCACGGGAGGAGGAAGTCCCATAGGGAGGTGCCCCAGGCAAACACGCGGGCGCCGTTAGGAATCTGTCCCGTTGGCTCTTTCTTTGCCCAGCTTATTGAGGTGTGACTGACATACAAATCACATGCATGTGAGGCGTAAATGCGATTTTTAAAAAGTGCAAAAGGTGGTGAAGGCAGGGAGCGGGGGCGGGCGGGCTAGAAGGGGTCAATGGGAGAAAAAAGGGACATGTAATACTTTCAACAATAAAGATTTTTTTTAAATAAACAAAACACAAAAAGTGCAAAATAGGATGATTTAATGCGCATCACATCGTGAAATAATAACCACAATCCGGTGGATACAACTGTCAGTTTGCTTAGCTGTCTTCTTGGCTTGTTTCTTGGGTGAGAAGATTCATCGACCCGCTCAGCGCATCCGAAGTGTCCACCCCAGGCTGCTGACCGCAGCCCCAGCTGTGCACTGGACCCCGAATGTGTTCCTCGCCCACGGGAGTGTGTGCCCTGACCAGCACGTCCCCGTTTCCCCCACGCCCCCAGCCCGTGGTTCCCTGTGGAGTGTTGCCCTTTGAACTCCCACATGGGCGTGTCCGCCCTGCCCTTGGCCCTCAGAGGTGGGCCCTGGCCCTTGGCCTCCGGGCACAGGAAGATGCAGGGGATCCCCTGGTTCCATCCCGGAGGAGCCTTCCTCCCCGCTGGGTGCCGCAGTCCCTTCTCCTGCCTACGCCTGGTTAAGGGTCTGAGAACTCCACGGTGCCCGGAAAGGACAGGGTGTGAGCCAGACCCAGACCTTTGAGCCACCCTGTTGGGGACCAAGGCCCATAGTTCAGCGACTGCAGAGGCCCCCTCGGCGAATACTCCCCTGGACCCCGCCCCCCGAAGACCCGGCCAGACTCGGGTGACCCAGCGGCTCTGCGGAAGGCAAAGCCAGTGCCCAGCTCGCCCCCAGCGGCCCGAATGGGCGCGGGGCCACTAGCAGCTGCCAACCTAGTGCCCGTGCTTTTCCCACAGTTTCTCACTGTTGATGTGCAATGAACTTGTTACTCTTATAACGTCACCCGAGAGAATCCACCGGAGTGGATACCTATTGTCTATCTGTCCTGAACACACACCCCCATTGTCTATCTGTCCTGAACACACACACACACACACACACCTGGGACCTGCCCCTGTCCAGCAAAGCTTGGCTAACATGCCCACTGTCCGGCGTAGGGAGAAAGAGGGACATTGACTAAGCTAGAGCTGGAATAGCATCTTTTCCAGCCCGTGTGTCTCCATCCAGGAGCCTGGTGCCCTCAGGCTCCTAAGCAGCTGTAGACCAGGTCCTGGCGGCTGAAGTCAGCATCCACTGCAGCCAAACGCAGCGGAGGTCGGGAAGCGGAGCGAGCGGGTGGGGATCGCCCCATCCAGAGAAAAGCGCGACTTCCGCTTCCCCGGAGTTCCTCCTCACGGGCCTGCCCTTCTGAGCCACTGCGTGACCACAGAGGAAGTTCGCCGAGGACAGGGGGAAGCTGGTGGGCGTGGGGCGGTGAGGACCCCTTGTCAGGGCCTGGGATGGGGGCTTCTTTCTTCTTGAGGCTGGATGCGTCCCGAGTGCTGTTTTCGTAATAAATGAGGCTGAAGGAAATGTCTCCAGCATGTCCCTCACCTATTCTCCGGAGCTTCTCTCTCCATGGCTCGCATGTCCGCCTGGCCTGGACCCTCACGGCTGGGTCTGCTGGGGCCCCAGCCTGTATGTGGTGGTGGAATCCAGTTTGACCCTCTGATAGAGATGCCTAACTGAATCTCAGGGCATCACTGCTCATCCACTAGTGATCACCCATCTATACAGAGTGGCCAAGGATGGCACAGGTGCCCTCGACACCTGACTCTCAAGTTCATGCAGAGACTGGGGGGACTTTTGGATGTGTCTTCTGGTGGTAGACACATTTGGTGGCAGGGACCTGCTGTGGGCCCTATGACCTCCCACCCACACCACCCAGCACGGGAACCCCTCCCCCCGTCGTTGGCATTACCAGGATAATAGAGAACTGAGGGCCGCTCTCCATCTTGGAGCTACAGACTCTTCCCCAGCACGGGACCTGTCTCCACCACCCAGCATATGACATCACTGTCCCAAAGATAAGATGAGCACTGATTCAACGGGCCCTGATAGAGCCAAGATGGGGAGGGAAGAAATCCAATGCTAACGTACCCTAATCATCAAACAGGAAAGGCGGGCAGAATCTTCACCTCGAAGGCTTGACCACAAAAAGATAGAATGAGGGCCTCGAGGGGGAGGGAGCTGGGACCGAAGTCGGGAATGGGAGTGCGAGGTGGAGAACTGCCGCGTTCTATGGTTTTTACACCAGAACTTTGCCCGCCATTGGTTTATTACGTTACCAAGATCGAGCTCCTGGTCAAGTTTACCACCGCTCTTTCAGCCCAGCTCTGAAAGTCTCCTGTCACTGTTTCTTCTTTTAACATGTCCGTCACCATTGCCTCTTCTCACCTTGAAAGTAAGACACCGCCGGAGGAGGTGCGAGAAGGCGGATGAAAGAGAAACGCCAAGGAGATCTGGGCTGGAGATGTGGGAGCCGGTAACCAGCATCTGGATCCACACGGTAACCACAAGCCACACTGCCTACTGCGCGGCTGCACTGCGGCTGGTCTGCAGCGAGTGTGTGATAAGTGTCACGTGCACAAGAGGCGTTGAAAAATGTTTATGAAAAAAAGAATTTAAAATATCTCCAATATCATTGAAATAACGTTTTGAGTGTGTTGGGTTAAATCAAATAGACGACTAAAGTTAATTTCACAGGAGCAGGAGCTGGAGAGGGAGCCTTCAGAGGCTGCCCCCCAACCCTGCTCCTTCTCAGCCTCCTGGAGCTGAAGGGTGGGGCGGAGGGGCCTGTCCTGTTCACAAGTGGAGAGGTGTTGAGGGAAATCCAGTAACGCTCCGCACCCCTACGCAAACATGTGCCAGTGTCTCCTGTGTGCCAAGCACCGACTGGGTGCTGGGGATGCAAGAATGAACAAAGTGTCACTCCTGTACTCAGAGAGCTCCCGCCCACAGACCATCCCCCCTCCACAGACCAGGGCTGTACAGGGGTGAGGCACCAGATACCACCAGCCAAGGCTCCACAGAGGGTGTCACATTTCCCTGGGAAGGACAACAGGGGTCTCCCAGGTGGAAAAGGAAGGAGCCCCCTCCCCACCCCCTCAACCCCCGACAGAGGGAGAGCACAAAGACACGAAAGAGCTTGGGGACGCGGACGGACGGGAGCATTTCTCAGGATGTCAGGACGGAGGGGGCGGGGGACATGAGGCCAGAGGGACAGGTTTGAGTCATCAGCTGTCATGCTAAGACCGGGAACTTCTGCAAATAAAATCAGGATGGCTTTTCTAGTCTTCCCTCTCCTGGGTAACTCTCTTGAGTCCTTTAGACTTAAACATTTTCAGACTAAGATAAAATTTTAAAAGAACAACCTTGGACTTGCCCATCATTGGATAAGGCTGGGCCCATCAGCACCGTGAGAAAGCCCAGGCTTGACCACATGAGTCAGACCCAATCCCAAACAAGGGGAGCAAAGGGCACCCGAGTGGGATCGGGACTTGTGGATTCGGTCCTTGCATTGCTGTGACCTTCCCTGTGGTGTCCCTGCTCCTGTCCTCCACACGGGCCTGCGAACAGTGAGACCCTAGGCTTGAGGGCTGCTAAGGGACTTCATTTAAAATGCCTAGAGCGCTCCAGCCCTCACTGCACGTTTGCTGGTGGTGGTGGTGATGAGCAGAAGGAGGAAGAGGAAAGCTACAAAGGAGGAACCCTGCTTATCTTGTTGACACCCCATCCCCTGGAACTTAGACAGTTTCCAAATAGATGTCAAATAAGAGAATGAGGAACTGACAGAAAACGGGGTGTCTGGGAGTGGGAGAGTGGGGGCTACCTCTGCAAGCAGGTCATGCAAATGTACCTTTAGGAAGACACAGGGGATGTTCTCCGGGCCCAACGGGCCAATGTCACGACTTGGCTTTACCTTAAAACGCCAAAGACACCCACAGGGGACACCTGGCAACACTGAGACAAGTTTGATTGTCACAGCTGGTGTTTGTTTGGGGGTGGCATCTGTTAGGTAGAGGTCACGGATTCTGCTAAACACCCTACAGCTCTCCACAACAAAGAATGACCTCAGAGTGTCAATTACCCAAGATGTCAACAGCTAAAGAAAACCAAACATTGAGGTACCACACGAGTCAGCACTGATACTCCCAGGGGTATACCCAAGAGAAATAAAAAGGTATGTCTAGCCTGGCCCAGCCCCATGGCTCAGTGGTTGAGTGTTGACCTATGAGCCAGGAGGTCACGGTTCGATTCCCAGTGGAGGCACATTCCCTGGGTTGCGGGCTCCATCCCCAGTGTGGGGCGTGCAGGAGGCAGCCAATCAATGATTCTCTCTCATCATTGATGTTTCTATCTTTCTCTCCCTCTTCCTCTCTCTCTAAAAATAAAATAAAAACATATTTTTAAAAAATATGTAACAGTGCCCAGGTTGAGAAATTCTGTTCTGAAAAAGAATGTGTCGCTGGAACACAGGCAAGCAGAGCGGTGAGGGGGCTGCTAGGGGGGCCGCTGCTTCTCCTGACTCCATCCACCTCCAAAGCCCTTGGGGGCTTGGTCCAGCCAGACGACACCAGGGCCCAGGGCCCACCTCAGGGAACAGGTACATGCAATCATCAGGCCTGAGCCCCATGCTGCTCAAGCACATTCTCCTTTCCTCCCCCTCAGTGTCACCCCTACATGACCTCATCGAGTCGCTGTGCTAAACCTAAAATTCACCAGAAAGAGAAAAGCAGGTCAGAAAGAGCCAACCGCACTGTGGACAGCACCGGGCAGGGAGGGAAGGGAACTTACATCACGGTTGGCAGTAACATTGTGTAACGTGTGTACACCCCGCTTCCGCAATGCCCATCCCACGGCCCTTCCAGTGGCTCTGGGTGGTGGGCAAGGCCCGCCTCAAGCTCCTATCCCGGGCGAAGGCATGCAGCTCAAGGCAGGTGCCGTGTCTATGCAGAGCCTGGTCCAGAATCCCAGCTCGGTGCAAGTGGCGTGGGCTTGGCGCACGCAGCCCTTCACCTCCCCGGGCCTCAGTTTTCCCCTCTGTGACATGGAAGAGGCATGACCTCCTCAGGCTGATGCCTGACACCTGGTCCAGCTGGGCCAGGCCTCTCTCATCGCGGACCAGGCTGTGCTGCTTCTAACAGAGAATTTGAACTTGGAGGACTTGTTGCCTCGGATATCTGTAGGTAGAGCGTGGTTTCTTCTGAAGTCAACCTCCTAACGCTCTGTCCCCGGGAAGAGAGATGCTGGGGCAGGTGCGGTTCCCACAGCCAGAGCCCCGGGAAGGCAGGACGCCCTGCTGTGTGCGTGCCGTCCAGGCCTGTTGCGCAGGGAGCTCCCAGGTGTACCGGTACTTTGTTACCTGGGGCATAGGCCTGTGCTGTACCCCACATTGGTGCTCTGGGGGCACTGTCCTACGATGCCTGGAGTCCCGGGGAAAGCACGAGTTCTGTGGTTAGAAGGTTCCGGGCTCCTGCTGCCTCCTTCTCTAGGTTCTGGGAGAATCCTGACTGCTGTCTGGACCCCTGTTCTCTCCCCGCCACCCCGAGCCTTTTCCTCCACCCCCGATGCTGGCTGCATGGGGGTAGCCATGTGCCTGAGCGAGAAACCATGTGCCCCACCAAGAGGAAAGCCACCAAGAACCACTGAAGCCCAGGCGTGTCCCCTCCCCCACTCCCAGCTGACCCCGGGGCCTCCTTCCCCCTCCTCCTCACCCTCCCTGGGCATCCAGATCCTTTGGATCATCTGATGGCCCATGAGGTTGATGCTCTGACAAGTTTTACCTTTGACCCTCTCACCGACTGACTGACTGACCGACGTGTGAAATGCTCAGATCCGTGGTGGCAAACTGCGGCTCGAGAGCCACATGCGGCTCTTTGGCCCCTGGAGTGTGGCTCTTCCACAAAATACCACGTGGGGGCGACCATACAGTGCGATTGAAACTTCGTGGCCCATGCGCAGAAGTCGGTTTTCGGCCTGGGCGAGTCTATTTTGAAGAAGTACTGTTGATATTTGGCTCTGATGACTAATGAGTCTGCCGACCACTGGCTCAGACTGTCCGCTTCTGGGGAAGTGAAGAGGCGTTTGGCCAGCTGATAGCCCACAGGTGACCTTGATCTTGATTTCCTTCATGGAGTGCTGGGTGGTCAGGCACCCTTGTCAATGAAAGCTCCCTGCTCCTCCGTAACCACCATCCCTTCGCTTCTCTCGCCTCCCACTCCACCCGCCGCACTCAGTGCCGAGAGGAAGCCAGGGTCCTGCTCTGGCTGTTAAGCAGTTAATGTCGGGCTGTGACGGGGAAACTCGGCTTCATACACAGTGAGGGCATCGCAGCGACCCCCCACTCCGCACTCCGCCAGCCTGTGCAACTAGCAGAGGGTGGCTAGTTGTGCTCCCTGCAGGTCTGCCCTTGACCTGGGGGACCCGGGTGGTGACAGAAGCATGTTGTGGGTTCATTCGCCACCAGTGGCCCAGGTTAGTAGCAGAGGGGACGAGGGATAAGCCAGAGAGCTGGCAACAAAGAACTTGCGGCCGGTGAGAATCCGCACGGGGAAGCCTCAGGGGCAACAAGGCAGCCTGAGGGCGGGTGGGGTGGCAAGGGCCTTTATAAAGAACTTGCTTCTAGCCCGGCCAGTGTGGCTCAGTGGTTGAGCGTTGACCTGTGACTCAGAAGGTCACGGGTTCGATTCCCCATCAGGGCACATGCCCAGGTTGTGGGCTCCATCTCCAGGGTGGGACTTGCAGGAGGCAGCCGATCAATGATTCTCTCATTGATGTTTCTATCTCTCTCTTCCTCTCCTTTTCTCTCTGAAATCAGTAAAAATCTATATTTTTTAAAAAGAGCTTGCTTCTAATAGGATTAATTTCTTCAAGAATTTTCCCTTGGGGGTTTCCTCTAGTAATAGGTCGATAGGTGTTGATAAACGTTTTAAAGCATTTTCCGGAAAATAAGCGTTTGCTCTGATCCTGGGAGGGAGAAAGCACGGAAGGGCCACCGGCCACTGTTGGTCGAGGACGAGGACACGCCTACAATGGCCTCCAAGGAGCCGGTGGGCGGAGGGGAGTTCATGTGGGACCAGCCCTGTCTGAGCCCAGATCTGTTCCCCCAGCCCCGGGCGGGCTGGCTGTGCTTTCCCCTGGCAGCGGAAGTCCGGGCGGGGAATCCAGACATCGGGAAGAGGAGTTGGGTATGAAATAAGGGAACTCAAGGTTGGGGAGAAATTGAGGTTTTGGGGGGTTTATTTTTTCTCAGCACAGTGTCATCCAAGGGGTGGGTGGGAGGGGCATTGCAAAGCTGAGGAGGAGTTTGGGGGTCCTTTCCTCTGTTTCAGGCTGTCCCTTACCAGCTGCACTGACCTGGAGAAAACAATTCCTTCCGCATTGTCCCAGCAGCTGGAGCGGATAAAACCAGCTGAGGGCCAGGGTGTGTGATTCCAGACATGGCCACAGGGGGGAGACATAGGGTTGTCCAATCCCTACGTCTTGCTCCAAGGCTGAGCCCAAACAGTAGACTTGCTGGGGTGTACGGCTTAAAAAACGAGCAGACCTAGGCGTGAGGTCACTTCTAAACCCTGGCTAAGTCAGCCCCGGGTCATCTCACTAAAGGTCTTGGGCGAGTTTAGAAGTAACTTCCACCTCCTTGGACCAGCTGTGAACAGACTGATGATTAACCAACATCACTTCACCTGCAAGTACTTGTCACGCTGGCCCTCGGTGCCCCGCATAGTGCTGGGTTGTGATGAGGAATCCAGATTGTAACACGAAGGCAACACACACAACCCAGGGAGGACTCCATCCAACACCAGCACACACACCGCAAGCAACCCACTCACAGATGCTTCCGGAAAAAGCTTTTTAGATATAGATATAGATACAGATATAGATATAGATATGGATATGGATATGGATATGGATATGGATATGGATATGGGTATGGGTATGGATATGGATAGAGATAGAGATGATATAGATATAGATATAGATGATATAGATAGATATAGATATAGATGATATAGATATAGATGATATAGATATAGATATAGATATAGATATAGATAATATAGATATAGATAGATATAGAGATAGAGATATAAATATAGATATAGATACAGATACAGATATAGATATAAGTATAGGTATAGGTATGGGTATAGATAGATATAGATATAGATATATATAGATATATAGATATAGATACAGATACAGATATACAGATACAGATATACAGATACAGATACAGATGTAGATATAATAACAAAACAAATGTGGAACATGTTTTTTAAAATTGGGTGAATCTGAATAATCCCCCCCACACACTTTGTCATCGATTTTTTCTAACTCTAACCCTTTGACTTCCCTCCCACAAAGCCCCTTGTGATTTCACGGGCCACCTGGGGAATCCGATACCCCCATTCTGTGTGTGTGTGTGTGTGTGTGTGTCTGTGTGTGTGTGTGTGTGTATTTCCCCTTTTGCATCTCAGAACAGCAGCAAAGAGAGAGGAAGTACTGGGATGGCTCCCATGCACAGATCACGAAAATCTGAAGAAGACACCAGCAGATGTGTCCGTCCGCCCTCGGGAAAAACCTGCTGAAAGCGATGGGCCCACCGCCCCGAGAAAAGTGCTCAAAGGCTCAAGTTGATGGTGACGGCAGCATCACCACGGCCCCCAGGGTCAGGGGCCGGGCCTCCCTTTGACTTACGGGACATACTGACATACACTCCTCGCTTTTAACTCTTACTTACTTAACATGGGTCCCAACGTTGTGAAGAGTAGAAACAAAAGCCCTGAGACTTTGCACAGCGGAGAGGGCGGCAGGCAAGGCTCTGAGGGCCGGGACTGCGTGCAGCAAGTCTGACCCCCTGACGTGGAGCGAACGAGGGGTGGCTGCCCCTGTCCCGCCCAGTGCTGACCTCTGCGATGTCCCCACCCCTGGGGCCCCTCCAGCCTCTCTGCTCCTCTGGGATCCAGGGCAGGAGCTTTCTTCAATGCGGAGCAGAGGCCAGCAGGCATCGTTCCAATAACGCCTCTTCTCTCAAGATGTTGTCACCTTTATTGCTGTCTCTTGTATTAAACTCAACCTCTCAGGGTCCAGGGGAGCCGAGGACATGCCCGCTGCTGGGTCTGGGCCAGGGCAGCCTCTCCTCCAGCCTCCGCCTCCTCGCCTGGAGAAGAGGGGCCTGCTCTCAGCCCTGAGGGGCTCCCCGCTCTCTGCCGGTTCTCCCTCCCCGCCAGCTCGACACTGGCAGGGCCTTATGAAGCTACTGGGAGGGGACAGTGTGTGCACCTCCCTGTCCTGGATCCCTCCCTCGGGGCTGAGCGCCATCACACGGCTGGAGTGAGGCAGAGAATAGAGGGAAGGTGTGACAGAGCCGGCCCCATGGGAGGGTACCCCACAGGTCCCAGCGCCAGAGGGACAGGTGGCGGGAGCCCAGCCGCCTTGTTGGAGGGGAGCAGGCTGAGGGGCACGTGGGGGAAGGGGGGGCCCTGGGCTCCCCACAGAGACCTCCAGGCAGGGAGGCGGGAGGCCAGCTACGTCCTGATCGCGCTGTACTCTGGCTCCTGCCGTGTCTCCCTGATCGCGCTGTACTCTGGCTCCTGCCGTGTCTTCCTGATCTCGCTGTACTCTGGCTCCTGCCGCGGGGGCCTCTGGGAGGGACTCTGGTCCTCAGGATCCTGATTCTGCGCGGTGAATACCACCATGGAGTAGTGCAGGTCTTCCCTGGGGGCCTGCTGCGGAGAGAGGCCTGGGCTCAGGGGGAGGTGGGGAACCACTGACCCCCAGCATAGGATGGGGGCACCCGAGGGGGCCATGGGAGGCTCCACCAGGGGCCTCAGCCTTCCCCACTGTCCTCCCTTCTTTCCCCTAAAAGGACTGGGCTCCGAGATCCTGCCCCCACCGTCTCCACGCCCCCCCTCCCCCCCTCCAAGCCAAGCACGGAGCCCAGGCTCAGGGCCGGGGTCCCTGGGACCCACCCTGAGAGCATCAGTCACCGAGTTAGGAAAACAGGGTGCCGTAGTCCCGGGGCCACGTGCCTGAGGCCTAAATCTCTCCCCATCTTCCCCACCGAGGGGTCCTCTGCCCAACTTCTTCCACTAAAGGGGGTCAGTTGGGGGGCCCTGGGGGACTTCCTCCTCCAGTTCACGTATCAGCGGCTCTGCCTAAGGATCGACCTGCAGCGGGTCCTTGATAAGAACTGAAAGCAGAGCTGATACCAAAGAGATGATGGGACCAAAACAGTGAGAGCTCACAGGCCTGGACACCGGGCCCACGGCACACAGCAGGTGCTTAATAAAAGCTGTGCTGTATTCGCAACCAGGACCGTAGTCACTGGCTGTTCCCAGCCCCTCCATCTCCCAGCCCCTCCCCCACACCGGCCCTGTTTTCTGTGTGGCTCAGTCTTTTGTTGTTGTTGTTAATCCGCACCCGAGGATATTTTCCCATTGGTTTTTAGGGAGAGAGGAAGAGGGAGGGAGACACAGACAGAAACATTGATGTGGGAGAAGCACATCCATTGGTTGCCTTTTCCACGAGCCCCGACCAGGGCCTGGGTTGGGGAGGAAGCTGCAACCAAGGTATGTGCCCTTGACCGAATCGAACCAGGGACCCGTCAGTCCGCAGGCTAATGCTCTATCCACTGAGCAACACGGGCCAGGGCTGGTAGCTCCGCCTTAAAAAGACACGAGGTCACCGGCCAGCCCTCACTTCCCTCTCTGCCCGCGTCCGCCCCCAGGTGGTGCCTCTGGCATAGCCCGGGTGCCCTGCCAGGAGTGGGCCGGGTACTCACCACGGTGCTGTATTCCACCTCCTCTTGCCTCGGGTGCACGGGCTCTCCCTGAAGGGGCCTCGTCTGCAGCTCCAGGTTGGCGTAGCAGGGCTCACTCTGCGGGGCGGCCTGGGGTGGGCAGGAGGCGCGGGGCTGGGCGGCTGGCCGCGGAGCGCCCGGGGTCCATCCCAGAGAGGCCCTGCGCCTGCTTCTCCGCAGACATCTCCTCCCCTCACGCTCGGGGCCCAGCTGCCTGCCCGGCCTCCCGCCCCCACGCTGGTCCTCTCCAGGCAATGCTTGCTCCCCAGGTCCAAGGCCAGGCTGGACGAGCCTCCCTCATTCCCCTTTCCCTGGAGTGGGGGGCAGACTGGCCAGGCTCCCAGGCGTGGTTCTTCCTGCTCTGGACGAGCACCCCTATCCTTGCATCGATGGTCCCCCCAGACCTCCACTAGCCCACAGGACGGCCCAGCCCCCACCCCCTGTGCGCCCCGCCACCCGCCACCTCTCCTGGTGGCCTTTCTTTCTTTGTTGTTAGTTCTCACCCGAGGATATTTTCCCATTGCTTTTTGGAGAGAGGGAAAGACAGAGAGAAACATCGATGTGAGAGAGACACATCGATTGGTTGGCTCCTGCACGCGGCCCTGCGCCCCGACCAGGGCCCAGACCGGGGAGGAGCCCCTAACTAAGGTACATGGCCTTGATCAGAATCGAACCCGGGACCCTTTGGTCCTTAGGCCGACACTCTATCCACTGAGCCAACCCAGCCAGGACTGGTGGCCTTTCTTACCTGAAAGGGGTTCTGGAGTGGCTCCGGATTCCCACCAGCTACAGAGACAAGGGGGAGGGGGGGTTTGTCCCAGAACAAGGCAGGCTTGTCCCACGATCCATCTGGAGAAAGGCCTTTGCCTACAGACCTCAGCCCTGGGGACCCGTTGCCTCAGATCCGCAGCCGGCTGGACTCAAGGGTTGTGGAGGGGAATGCGACTGAGGGGATGAGTGGATGAGTGAATGAACAAGCAGGTGTGAACACATTCGGTGCCAGGTGCTGCATGCAGGCTCCACGCCACCCTCCCCCTCGGCGGGGACAGGCTGTCTGATGGGGGAGGGGGGCAGAAAGGGCGGGAGGAGGGAGAGATGGGAGCACCGCCGGGACGGAAGGCCGCACTGAGGGAGCTCGGGGGTAACCCACTCCACCCTCGTAACACAGTGACCCGGCCCAGCACAGGGCCTGGCGCACAGTAGGTGCTCAGGACAGCTTTGCCGTGTGTGAGTGTGTGAGGGAGTGAGTGTGTGTGAGAGAGAGTGTGTGAATAAGTGTGTGAGTGAGTCTGTGAATGAGTAAGTGTGTGAGTGAATGAGTGAGTGAAAGAGTGTGAGAGTGAGTCTGTGTGTATGTGAATGAGTGTGTGAGAGAGTGTGTGAATGTGTGAGTGTGTGAGTGTGTTGGAGAGTGTGTGAATGTGTGTGAGAGAGTGTGTGAATGAATGTGAGTGTGTGAATGAGTATGTGTGTCTGTGAGTGAGTGTGTGAATATGTGTGCATGTGTGTGAGTGAGTGTGTGAATGTGTGCGCATGTGTGTGAGTGAGTGTGTGAATGCACCAATGAATGAATGAGTGCAATAGGCTTAGAAGAGGAATAATATGACATTTTAAGAAACATGTGCACAAACAGGCATCGAGAAAAGACTGGAAGGAACACCCCAAACGTGGGTGGTTTCTCTTCTCTGGGTGGAGGGAGTTTCAGTTTCTGTTTCTGATGGGAACTTATTTCCTCCTCTGGGCTGTTACTTACCTTTGGATTTTCTACAACAATCATAGATCCCTTTTTTTAAAGAACTTTTCTAGGTGAAAGGGCATTGCTGGGGATCGCTGACACCACAGATCTGAGACAGTCCAGGCTGGGAACCCCCCCCCTTTGTCGCGCCCCCCCCCCAGGGAAGAGGAAGTGGCTGACACCCATTCCACTCCTAAAGGCCCGGCCGTGCTGCGGGAGAGGCTGGACCCATGGGCGGGTGGACGGGCCGGAAGTTAGAAGGAAGTGTCCCCCCACCTTGTCCCCAGCCAGGTCCCTGTTCCAAGTAACCCCGGCAGCCTGGAAGAGAGCATCACCTCCCCCTCCCCCCAC
>NW_005875050.1:0-13417 GCF_000147115.1 Myotis lucifugus
CCTCCCTGACCTTTCACATCACTGGCCATGGGGTTAGACCCCTGACCTTTCACATCGCTGGCCATGGGGTTAGACCCTCATGTGACCTTTCACATCACTGGCCATGGGGTTAGACCCTCCCTGACCTTTCACATCGCTGGCCATGGGGTTAGACCCTCCCTGACCTTTCACATCACTGGCCATGGGGTTAGACCCTCCCTGACCTTTCACATCACTGGCCATGGGGTTAGACCCCTGACCTTTCCTCCCGGGCGTGTTGCTAGTCCTGCGGGTGAGACCCCTCAGGGCGGAACAAACAAGGGAGTGGAGAGTAGCCCTTAAGCATCCAGCCCAGGACAGAGGTTCTGACCCGAATCCAATCCCTCCAGGCCTCAGTTGTGCCTCAGCTCCAGACCCCGAAAAGCAGCAAAACCAGACGAGGGACGGCTGACCTCAGGACCGGCTGCCCTGACTAGTGACCCTGCCCTGGAGCCGACCAATCAGTGGAGACCCCGCCCTGAAGGCAGACCTGGAAGCTGCTGAGTGTCCTACCCGAGGCCTTCAGGGAGCTTCTCTCCAGATGGGGACCCCCAGCGGCTCCCTATGGGGCGAGCCTGCCCCCTAATAACAAACAACTTTTCCAAGAAAACGTGTTAAACTTATAAAAACATTTCCATGCACTTCTCCTTTTTTTGTCAAAATGTGGAGCTGCAGATTCAGACGGTTCGACTGAAGGACCACGTCCACCATGTAACCCGGTCAGTCCTCCCTGTCTAGTCAGTTCGGTGAGATTTTTCATAAGAAAAACCCTAACTTCATTGTTCAGTTCAAATCAACCTGGTGGCTCGTGTGTCCTGTGACAGGAGCTCCTGTCTGCGCTCTGACTCCATCGCCTTCTGAAGCAGGTGGGCGCCGACGGAGCCTGCGCGGGGTCTGTCTTCTTTGTTTCCTGTTACTCTTCGCCCGAGGATACTTTTCCATTTATTTTTAGAGAGAGGGAAAGAGAGAGGGAAAGTCCGAGAGAAACATCGATGTGAGAGAAACACACCGATGGGTTGCCTCCTGCAGGCGCCCCGACCAGGACCCAAGCTGGGGAGCGGCCTGCAACCGAGGGACGTGCCCTTGACCGGAATCGAACCCAGGACCCTTTGGTTCGCTCTATCCACTGAGCAGCACTGGCCAGGGCTGCATGGGTCTGTCTTCTGATGCTGCATCAGAACACTGTTCCCCACTGACACTCTCTTTCCTCGGCTCCCGGGGGACGGTTCTCCATTCTAAGTCCAAATGAAGAGTTTTCTTGCACTTTCTTTAAAAGAAGGAATTTTCTGCAGTCATACAACTCCCAGAATACCCTGCACCAAGGGGTGCCTGCAGGGGTGTGTCCAATAGTGCAAAACAGCTGAACGTTGCACAATCCGGAGACTGTGGCCGGCTTGGCTTGGCTTTCTTTCAGTTTCCTGCTTCCTGGCACGCAGGCTGCTTCTGAGAAATGGTGTTTCAAGGAGGCCGGAGGGTTCTTTTCCGAGTGTTTTCCGTCTCCTGCGAGAGAAAAGTGAGTACCGGCCTTCACACGTCCAACAAAGCTGGGTAGATGTGGGTGCAAAAAAAAAAAAAAGGCACGATACACGTGATACACCAACTGCTGATGGTAGGCGGCTCCTTCCAGACTGTGAAACGTTGCTATGTGCTTGGTTTAATGTGAATTACAACTGCAATCCGTGTATAACATCATGGCTCCCTGGATGTGATTGCCCTGAAAGATGTTGAGCCGGTTTACTGTCCGTGTGGAGGAAGCGATGAAGGAAATGCGGTGACAGGAGATGTGGACAGGGTGAGGCCCGGGAGGCGCCTGGGAAGGGCCGAGGTTGAGGCACTGGTGTGTGTGAGGCGGGCGTCTCTGACCAGGGCGGGTGGGAGTCTTGAGCTTCGCTGGCCCTGGGTTACAGAGCTTAACTGATAACACAGTCAGTTGGGTTTCCTGATTATAGACATGCGACGTGTTTGATAGATAAGTACATGTCTTATCAGATTTCACTAGGCTGTGCTGCTCCGTATTTCCTACGAATTGCCATGAAATGGGAGGTGCGGAGGCCGCCAGCACTTGTGAAAAGAGTCATCGAGCAGGCGAGTTGTCCCAGGTGACCCCCGCTCCTTCGTGCCGGTCAGATGGGCTCTCTGACCTCAAGGAGCACCGGGGTCAAGAGTCATAACTATCATGCTACGTGCCAACGGACGTCAAAAATGCTCGTGTTGGTCATTACCTTTCGGGAATCCATCCTAGGGAGGAAATAGTGGTGACTATGGAGAAAATTCACAGAGTTTCATTACCAAGGTATGTGTGATAAGAAAGAACTGCAGGCACCCTAACCAAGAAGAAAGGCTAAGCCAGGGGTGGGCAACCTTTTTGTGAGTGCGTGCCAAAACCAGCAAAATCTCTGACTCAAAATTCTTCTGCGTGCCAACCCTAATTTTTTGAGAACATGTCACGCCTACTTGATATCTCTTAAGGTGTACATATGTGAAGAACCTTGAAGAAATAATAAAATTCATTCGAGCGACAAAAACACAGTCTATGATGATGAAAAATACATTTATTTTTTAATGTATACATGTACACTGATAGTCCGACAGAAAACTTTATGACTCCGTTTGATATTATCAGTGGGACTTTTGCTGCTGCATCACTGATGACAGAGATTTTACATCAGGTTTATATTTCGTGACCTTCAGAGATATGCATGAGCTACTACTTTCATCCGTCAGGCTACTCCTATTATGAGACTTAACAAAATTCATCACTGAGAACAAAGATTCACAAGCGTCTGTGGATGAAACCAAGATGCTCGTTGGATCTAGGAAGGCAGGGAGAGTTAAGGCAGAGGCACAGAAATTGCTCTTCCCCTCTCTCGTCCATCCATGTCTATGGTCTTTAAGATAACTTGTTATGTAAAATTATTTATTTATCTAAGATGCACCTACACTGAATTTATCTGAAAAATAAAAAAGTCGATATTAAGAAAAAAATTGTAAATGGAAGATTGTAAGAGAGGGTTTCGCGTGCCAGCAAAAGTTACTGGCGTGCCATGTTTGGCACGCGTGCCAGGGGTTGCTAATGGTGGCTTGTTGTGGGCCTGGCGGGACTGAGACCAGCGTCAGCACAGAAAGTGCTCACAGACTCTTTTTTTAAAAATCTATTTTTATTGATTTCAGAGAGGAAGGGAGAGGGAGAGAGAAAGAGAAACATCAACCATGAGAGAAAATCATTGATCGGCTGCCTCCCCCATGCCCCACACTGGGGATCAAGCCCACAACCTGGGCATGTGCCCTTGACTGGAATCAAACCTGGGACCCTTCAGTCTGCAGGCCGACGCCCTATCCACTGAGCCACATCGGCCAGGGCTTCAGCTATGATTCTTACAGCTATTCACGTGAAACGGCAAAGGTATAACTCACAGATCTTCTGAAGTAGATGGCGTGTTATAGTGGCAGGCTATTTCTCTCCCTTCTGCTTCTCTCTCTCTCTCTCTCTCTCTCTCTCTCTCTCTCTCTATATATATATATATATACATATTTCTCTCTATCTCTATCTCTCTCTCATTTCTATCTCTTGCTCTCTCACTATCTCTCTCTCTCTCTCTCTCTCTCTCTCTCTCTCTCTCTCTCTCTCTCCCCTCTATCACCTATGTCTATGTCGGTATGTGAACCTGAACCCATGTCTTTGTCTATATCTATACTATGATTGGCTGCTTATATTACTATGTAATATATTACTTTTTTTGAGAAGACGAATAGACTTCATTAAAGAAAATGATGCAGCTACACAGTCAATGGCAGTTGTTGGGAGGGAAGTCCTCACCTTCTGTGTATTGGACACGCGGAGAGGATTGAGTCTCGGTCAAGGACAAACAGGCAGAGTCAGAGAGTGTGG
Organism: Myotis lucifugus; assembly: GCF_000147115.1. Taxonomy (NCBI): domain Eukaryota; kingdom Metazoa; phylum Chordata; class Mammalia; order Chiroptera; family Vespertilionidae; genus Myotis; species Myotis lucifugus. Next base: position 3,908 of record NW_005875050.1, read on the forward strand.
GATGAAGTGCCGACGGGAACCCTTCCCATCGGCTGGTTTTGCTCGTGTGGATTGCTTCCTCTTTTGCTTTGAAGAAAAGAGAAGATCTACCCAGTGTGGCTCAGTGGATAGAGCATCGGCCTGCGGACTGAAGGGTCCCAGGTTTGATTCTGGTCAAGGACACGTTCCTGGGTTGCAGGCTCCTCCCCGGCCCGGGCCCAGGTTGGGGTGCTTGCAGGAGGCAACCCATCCATGTGTTCCTCTCACATCGATGTTTCTCTCTGTCTTTCCCTCTCCCTTCCACTCTCTCTAAAGATCAGTGGGAAAATATCCTCAGGTGAGGATTAACAACAGTAAATAAATAAAAAACAAAGAGGAGGAAGTGGAGGTCTGGCAGGGAGAGGGGACTCCCCTAAATTCACGGGGCAGTGGGGTTAGAACCCAGGAGCCCTCGCCGGCAAGGGGCTGACTATGTGGTTGGGAATGAGTCGGTCGCGGGCAGGAGATTCACGGACGGGCAGGACGGAAGGGTGAATTCGCGGTAGTACTGGTTTGGTTAGCAAACACGCCATCGATGGCACAAGTGTAATTTTATCATCGTTACACAGAAACATCACCGATTTTGAGATAATAGATTAGTGAATCTTCTTTTTTCTATAGTGAATTCCAAAAAGATGCCTGTATTTTTACTGAAATAGAGTTCAATTTGCTGGTCAGGCAAATAATGTGCATCACTATTTCAATGGTTTCTTTGTCTTGTTTTGTTTTAATCCTCACCAGAGGGTATGTGGAGTTTTTTTGGTTTGTTTTTATTTATTTATTGTCAATGTCAACGTTTCACAGAAGCTCTACATTTCCATTGGTCATTACTGAGTCTTGTAATTTCTTTAGATCTTTTTTGTTCTGACAACAAAACACTTGGTTTCCCTAATAAGTGAGCCTATACAAGGGGTTTCTCCTTGGCCTGTGCTGCTATGAGCCGCCAGGAGAGGGCGGCGGAGAGGCGCCGGGAAGAAGAACAGACCACAGGCTCTTGTTGGGGAAAAGCCAGGAAGACCCTGATGCGAAAGACGCAGACATTTGTCGGGGCTGACGCCCTATTAACTCACTTTCTGAGCCGGAGACCATGGCGTAGACACTGCCACGGTTTTCAGAAGATCCGATGACGCCCTGGTAACACAATCAGGTCATCGATGTGTGGAAACGTCTGTTACGACCGATGAGGACTGAAAACTTGACATCAATTTGGAGGTAAAAGATGAGAGGATGAAATGATCACTTCGAGGGTTAGGCGGGGAGTTTAATCCTCACGGAGACGATGAAAGCACCCCTCTGGGAACAGCAGAGTCATTGCTGGCCTAGAAGGAAGTTTTCCAACTTATCACATAGACAGTCAGCAACGCGGAGGACGAAGCGAATAAGAGAGGTTGCCCAGGTTCAGCCAGTGTCTCCTTTCGTGGGCGTTGAACAACAATGAACGTTTCTGCGCCTCGGCTGTGCCAGGAACTATTCCAGATCCGAATACCCCAGGTCTAGGAGGGAGCAAGGCAGACGCAGTCCCTGGCCTGTTGGTTTATATTATAGCCCGAGAGACACACATTTAAAAGACTCACCATTGATCCATTACCTACAGCTGGGGGGAAATGGAAATCGCCCGAATACATCAGTTTGGGTTCAACCCTAAAGTTGGAAATTCAGTGAAATTGAAAATAGGACTCAACTGACAATAAACAAACCACCTCCAAAAAGAACACTTGGTGGTCTTCCTCTCTCTCTCTCTCTTTTTTTTAAAATCCTCACCCAGGGATATTTTCCCATTGATGTTGAGAGAGAGTGGAAGGGGGGAGGAGGGAGAGAGAAGGAAATCGATGTGAGAGAGACGCACTGGTTGGTTGCCGAGGATCGAGCCTGCAGTGCCCTTGACTGGGAATCGAACCCGTGACCCTTCAGTCCGCGGGCCGACGCTCTAACCACTGAGCACCGGCCAGGGGTTGATAGTCTTCTTAAAAGGCAACTTCTGGAGTAAAACATGACAAGCTCCAACTTGAAGACCCTTTGGGGAGAGCCCTGCTGGTGGAGCGTGGCTGCATTTAAAGGCCACGGGAGGGTCCGCTGTAACAGGAGACACCCGCCAAGCGCAGGGCTCGACTAGGAGCCGCCGTCAGCTCCACTGGGCTCTGCACTCGGCTGACGGGAGCTGCAGGGGCTCCGGGCTCTGGGATCCCGCGCTGTGCGGGGCCTGAGAAGAAAGGCCGTTCCTTCCCAAGGCAGCAGGGGGTCGGGTATAAACCCAAAGGTGGGCGGGCGGTCAGGGCAAGGCCACGGGCAAGCATCCCAGGTTTGAAAAGTAGGAAACGAGGCACTTGGAGGCAGGGTGGTGGGCTGATCGCGAGCACAGGTTTGAAGGGAGACAGATCTGCAAGCCCCAAGCCCCGACTTACTCCCCGACTCGCGTCACCGCAGCCTCCGGTGCCTCGTGTACCACGCGAGGGTGACGACGCTGACACCCTGCGGAGCATTCAGTCAGCGCCTGGGCCGGTGGCACCAAGCTCCTGTGGACGAGATGTAGATCGCTCGTCCTGCCCTGGCCGGCTGGGCTCAGTGGATAGAGCATCGGCCTGGGGACTGAAGGGTCCCGGGTTCGATCTGGTTAAGGGCACAGGCCTGGGTCTTGGGCTCGATCCCCAGTGGGGGGTGAGCAGGAGGCAGCCGATCCATGATTCTCTCTCATCATGGATGTTTCTATCTCTCCCTCCCTCTCCCTTCTTTTTTGAGGTAAAATGAATGTTATATATATATATATATATTTATATATATATATATATATATATATATACACACACACACACACAAATATATATACACATATATACACACAAAACTGCATGGCTTTCAGACCTTAAAATTACTGAAATTAATCTAAGTGCAGACATGAGTTGTCTTGTGACCAGCAATGACCTTTGGGAATGGAAACACAAGTCATCTCGTGGCCATCAGCTCCGCCCATGGTAAGCGCCCTACACAGGTGACCATTTTTATCTTTAACACCATATTTTTTGCTGTACCTTGTCTATGTTTAGATACAGAGATACCATTGTGTTATAGTTGCCTGCAATGTTCAGTACAGTAACATATGCACAGGGTTGTAGCCCAGAAGCAATAGGTTAAACCACACAGCCTACATGTGCAGTGGGCTATAGTATAGCCGCTATCCCATCTGGGTCCGTAGAGTTACACTGCATGATGTTCACAGTGACAAAACCGCCTAATGCCGCACAGTCCTCATAACACACCCCTGCAGGTAAGTGGTGCACGACTGTAGTCCCTCTAGGAGTCCTCTTGATAGTGAGGGATGGACAGGACATTGCGGGGACGGCCAGGGCAGCGATGGCAGGAGGGCGGGGACCGGTGAGTGAGCAGGTCCTGTGGCTGAGCTCTTGGCGAAAGGCAGGTTTGTTTCATTCACTCACAGGGGAGCCTCGGTGTGTGTGAAAGCGAGTCGAGTGACACGTGTGATGAAAACAAAGAGCAGGGAGGACAAGTTACAGCGAGAAGCACTGATCAGAAACCGGTCAGGAGGCCGTCGAAAGGCAGGGCCGGAGGGGCGGGCTCGCCACACGCATGCACGGAGCTGGTAAGAGCCCTGAGCTTCCTGGCGCCCAGGTTCCCACTGCAGTCAGGGGTCCCAGCCTGTGGGTGCCCCCTGACACTTGCAACTTCATCCTAGAAAGAAGCTATTTCTCAGACACTCACATGAGAGAAAGAAGAGGCTCCGTGAGTTTTGTGGAAGCTACACACGGGGCGGGCAAAGTAGGTTTACAATAGTGAGGACGCAACATGGAGTTCATCCTTTTTTTATGTATTTTTATGGATTTCAGAGAGGAAGGGAGCGGGAGAGAGAGCTGGAAACATCAATGATGAGACAGAATCACGGATCGGCTGCCTCCTGCACGATCCAGGTGCCCTGGCCGTGAATCGAACTGTGACCTCCAGTTTCATAGGTCGATGCTCAACCACTGAGCCACGCCAGCTGGGCCAGAGTTTATTCTTGTGTTATTATTTATTAATTAGAGGCCCGGTGCATGAAATTCGTGCAGGGGGAGGGGGTGTCCCTCAGCCCAGCCTGCACACTCTCCAATCTGGGACATCCCTCTCACAATCTGGGACCGCTGGCTCCTAACCGCTCGCCTGCTTGCCTACCTGATGGCCCCTAACTGCTTCTGCCTCCCAGCCTGGTCACTCCCAACTGCCCTCCCCTACAGGCCTGCTTCACCCCCAACTGCCCTCCCTTGCAGGCCTGGTCACCCCCAACTGCCCTCCCCTACAGGCCTGGTCACTCCCAACTGCCCTCCCCTGCAGGCCATCTTGTGGCGGCTATCTTGTGAAGACGTGGGGGTGGCCATCTTGTGACGAAGTGAGGGCATCGCGGGGAGGGGGCGGGAGGGCCACCTAGGCTTTTATTAGCATAGACTGTTGTGTTCTTTTCCACGGGAACCGCTGTAAACCTACTTTGCCCCGCCCTGTGCACGCCACTCACGACTAACTGTGAAGGGCACCACCACCGGACAGCCTAGCGAAGTAGAGGGCGGCAGGGGGTGTGGGGATGGCTGGCTGCGTGTGGGCTGCGTGTGGGCAGGTGCTCGACGAACAGCCCCCGTGGGAACCGGCTGTGAGGCTGTGCTCTCAATAAGGGGGTGGTGAGGTGGGAGGCCCCCTCCTAGCCTGTCTTTCCTGCACCCCACGATCTGTCCTTGGCGGAAACAACACCAGGTATTGTTACTGATTTGGGGCAGGTACCTTTTTTCTGGACCAGGGGCCCGCGTCCTCTCACGCCCCTGCAGGCTCTGGCCGAGTCCTCTTTGGCAGTTCCCTGCTCCGGACGGATGGCAGCTGCTCTGGGTTGTGGTGTGACCGGTGAGTCCTGGGAGCGTCCCAGCGCATTCTTAGGGCGACGCTATGTGTGTGGCTGGGGGTGAACTTGGCCTTCAGTGAGTCCACAGGAGGAGACCTGGCCAATAAAAGCCTGAAATAGCGACGAGCTTAGAGGGTGGCTCAAGTCTCAGGCTCAGGCCATTTCCCACAGAGACACCCGGCCTCTCCCAGGGCCCAACACAAAAAGCAGGGGACGTTTCTCAAGGAAAAGAGGTGTTTGTCCCGAGGCCTGGACGGCTTTTGCTCGGTTCTGGCTGCGCTGGGTCCTCTTCCCCGGAGCTCAGATCTGCAGCTACAGTGCACACAGGTGTCCTGGTCACGGGATCTCCGTGGCGAGAGCGGCTTATTCTCTGAACAATTCTGATACATGATTAAAACAGCCGGTGAGGCTCAGTGGTTAAGTGTCGGCCTACGAACCAGCAGGTCACGGTTCCATTCCTGGTCAGGGCTCATGCCAGGGCTGCAGGCTCCATCCCCAGAGTGGGGCATGCAGGAGGCAGCCGATCCATGATTACCTCTCATCATTGATGTTTCTCTCTCTCTCCCTCTCCTTTCCTCTCTCTGGACTCAATTAAAATATTTAAAACAAAACAAAAAACTGAAGAAAAGCCTAAGACCTAATTAAGACTGAGAATGTGAGAAGATTGCCTATTATCTGTGAGTCATGCTCTCCAAAGTCATCGACACCTTTAATAAACAATGAAGATGCCAGCAGGACAGGTTTAGAGCTGGTCAATGTTTAACTTGGTGTTTTTAGAAGCAGATACGTCAGGTGGGTTTGTTCACAATGGCCTCACCTCCTTCTAAGATCTCACCTGTGACGGTTTTCATCCCACTGTCCACCTTCTCCTCTCTCCTGTCAGCCCTTAGATTTTCTCGGAAGTCAACTCAGGGGCCTTTTCAAATAACCACCATTTTGATGTGTCTACTGTTTTATAAATCACTATTTTTTAAAAAATATATTTTTACTGATTTCAGAGAGGAGGGGAGGAGGAGAGATAGAAACATCAAGGATGAGAGGGAATCATTGATTGGCTGCCTCCTGCACCGGGAATCCAACCATGACCTCCTGGTTCATAGGTCGATGCTCAACCACTGAGCCAGGCCTGCCGGGCATAAATCACTATTTTTAAACGTGTTACGTTCATTTGCTCCTTCTGCTTCCCTAAGGCTTGGTGTTTGCTGGTTTCTTCTTCTTGGGAGGAAATCGAGGTTCACGCGTCGTTTTTATTGGTCTTGTGCGTGTAGCCGTGGGCTTGGTTTGGGGATGAAGTGGGAAATGGCTTGTGAGCGCCGTGGCAGTTCCAAGTGGGCTGGTTATAGATGCCAACTTCTGGTTAACCATCCAGAGCTTCTTAAATGGATCATGGTCAAATAATTTTTTCCTACTATATTATTAACTTTTATAAATGTTCAGCAGTAACATGCGTTTATTTTGGGCAAGAGCTGAAGGGCTTGCATTTTTAAATTAATAAGCCATGTTGTGACTTTTTTTATTCTTAAGTATTTTAGTGGTGTGTTGTTGTTTTTTTCAAGGAAGACAGATTTTTAGTATAAGTATCACACACAATCGTAAATATATCCAACTCTCTACATCGTTCCCTATCTTGTTTACGTTAGAAGTGCGGGAAGGTGTCAGAAGGACATTCACACAGAAGCGATGCTCTAATAACTTTTTGTTGTTGTTGTTAATTCTCACCTGAGGATATCTTCCCATTGATCTTTTGGAGAGAGTGGAAGAGAGAGGGAAAGACGGAGAGAAACATCAATGTGGGAGAAACATCGATTGGTTGCCTCCTGCACGAGCCCCGAAAAGGGCCTCGGCTGGGGAGGAGCCTGCAACCGAGGTCCGTGCCCTTGACCAGAATCGAACCTGGGACCCTTTGGTCCGAAGGCCGACGCTCTATCCACTGGGCCACACCAGCTAGGGCTCTGATAACTTTTAAAGGACGGGGTCTGAGAGAAGCATGCTCCTCGGGACGCCTGGGCGACCACACGTTGGCGCTGCTAGGATGAAGGGCACAGCAGATCTGATTTAGGGCATGAACGTGCCAGAGTAGCTCCCGGCAAGAGAGGTAATTGGTGACCTGCCTCACAGCCTCGTCACTTGCCACATAGTAGGTGTGCCACAAATCCACGCCGTGCACCTGAGACCCTGAGTTCTCTCTGTACACGTGTGAAGAGAACGGCCACGTCGAATGGGGAGCACTGTTGTGAAATGTGTTTTAACCTGTGCCCGCCCTCAGAAACGCCCGAAACGATCCATTTGGGACGCACAGATGTGTCTAGAACTGTTCCTACAGGTGGTCTGTGCGAGGCTGGCGGAGCGAAGGGCACCGTGGAGCCGAGGCAGCATCGGTTCTGAGCTCCCTGTGAGCAAAGGCAAAAAGGGGCAACGTGCCGAGGTTGTGATGCTCGTGACCTGATGCCGACAACGGGTCCCAGCAGCATGAGCCCAGTGTCTCCTGCTTTAATCAGGGAGAACCTGCCGCGGGCGTCACCTGGCACCGAGCCGTGTGGCGGACACACTCCCGCAATCTTATGAAGCAGTTACTTCAAGACGGCAAACCCGTTATGAGCCGGTTCCTTTTATTACAAATGAATGATCATAAAATGAGAAAAACAACTAGAATCAGTTGTGCTCTCAGCCTAGCACTTGCGTTTCAGACTCAGAATGTAGGCCTCCCTGAGGGAGTGTCTTCAGCAAACCCCCGAGCCTTTGGTTTTAACAAAAAATAAAAATAAATAAAAATGACAAACGTTTTCCACACCGCTGTATAATTTTTACTGGTGTTTGTTTGTTTGTTTTGGTCTTGGGTTTTTTTGCATTTTATTGAAACTGGGTGCTGCTCGTCCACCTGCTGCTTCGTTGAGTTTGTCAGCAGCGTCTGTAGGGAATGAGCCGCCAGAATGGCCGTCTCTAAATGTCCCGCTGTCCCGTGAAGATGCGGGTGAAGGAAGAGGCCTGGACCAGCCTCTGTCCCTGAGGAGCGAGGACTTGACGGCCCAGCAGATGCGTGGCAGCGCCTGACCCTCATCGAAGGAACAAAGGTGCGGGGGTAGTGCTCTTGTCATCTCGGCCGAGAGGAGGGAAGACGGGATGGACGCCGAGGAGGAGTGAGACCAGCCAGCGTCTCCCCTGCACACGCAGTGGCCTCCCGGACACTCGGCCTCCTCATCCTACCCCCGATGGCAGCGCGGGTTCCACGTTCAGAGCCTCGGCCAGGAGGCCGGCGCCCAGGAGGCACAAGGGGACTCTGTTCCTCTTCAAAGGGAGCGAGCAGAGCTCTGCGAGGGGATTAGCGGGCGGGCTGGGCTTTGAGCTGGTCCCTCCCGGGAGGAGGTTATGCTAATGAGGCGGGACGTCTACCCGAACACTGGGAATATCCCAAATCCCCCCAGTCCGCTTTGTCTCTGCCCAGCGGGATCCGCGCTTTATCATCTCAGGAGGAGAGTAGAAAAGGAACAAGCGCGTACTCAGCCGCCTCACGGATCTGCGTCTGTGAAAAGTTCATTTAAATATATATTTATATTTCGTCTGCGTTACATTTCAAAGTCGGCAGAAAAACCAAAGCCCAGTCATTGAAAAGCATCTGACCAGCTCCCCGCCCAGGGGTCCCTGCGAAATAGCTCGTCTTTGTAGAAAAGAATATCCATAGAACAGGAACCTCTGAGCACTGTTTCAGGTGACAGCGTGGCTCTCCACCATTTCCCTTTAAAATTGTTTATTTGGGATTTTTACTTTTTTCTGCACAATGTCCTTCTGCTCAATATGGGGAAATCCTGTCTCTTAAGACCGCGTGTGTATTTAGTTCATGGGATGCTATTCTCCCGCACTCAGAACCGGGTCGGCACCGGGAAGGTGAGCTCACTGTCTGGTGTGTGATCTGCATGTGGGATCCGTACCCGTGGCTCCGAGAACTGAAATCCCTGTGGGATCTCCCCTCAGTCGCCGGGGAGCGGAAGTCCCGTCACCCACAGCGGGCTGCACGCGTGTCCAGCGTGACCTGCCCTTGGCGGCCAGCACGTCACCGTGATCGCCAAGTCGCTCCGGGTCCTGGGGGCTTTGCTGGTCGGGGGTGTGCGTGTCTTCTATGTCGGATCTGAAGGGCCTGTCTCTTCCTGACATGATGCATATTCATGACCGAGTGCCCTGCAGGCCCTGAGCAAGCGGAGTGTGCACAAAGCCGGCCTGTCCCTCGCGCGGCTGCGGGGCCAGGGCCCTGCACACAGCCAGCCCCTCGCTCCTCAGGCCTGGCTCCCCACATGTTCCCGGTGTCGCTGTGGCAAGGCTGCCGGGAGGCCGAGGCTCCTTGTGGCCGTTTCCAGATAAAGATAATTTCCTAAATGTGCGTTTATTTGCCGATGGGCTTGCGGGCCGAGGGGAAGTGCCCGGTCGTTGGCGGATTAGGGTTTTGTCACTTCAAAGGCATCTTTGATGTAGAAATATGTGCTGTACCAAATTCATTATGTCTGTCCCTGAAGAGCTCTTAAATTTATGGGTCTTCCCTCAATTACCCCCCTTTCACGTCCAGCGACGACGGGGGAGCGGGAGGTGTGGGGAAAGGCGGGAGAGCGGGGCGCGCTGCCGCTGCCGCG